>NC_056735.1:1769164906-1769212406 GCF_019279795.1 Protopterus annectens | reverse complement strand
GACAGAGACAGCTAACAATACATCCCATCCTACCACTACCATCCAGTACTGAACCTATTTCTGTCAACTACAGTCCTGTAGTGAAACTGTGTTCTTTTTAAGTGCTGCTAGGCTAAAATATCTGGTATTATGGAAGACTAGGCGTGGAACTAATTACAACTACAAGTACAAAAAGATCAGTTTCTATTTGAATGTGATAGACTACAAAGAAATTTAAAGAACTTGGACCGACTATCAACATGTAAAACATTCTCATTTGCCAAGATGCACCCATATCCCAAATTCTTCTGAATTCCAATTCTTTCCCCACGTGAAAGCATTTTGCTGTTAAAGAAATCACCTTAGGATGCTGCACTTTTTTTTTAAGATTCTAAGGCTGAAATCTATTTTGGTATGATTTAACCATTGTTTGTTTTATTGCTATAAACAACTTATCTTGTTCTTTCTTTCTGCAATATTTTTTTCTCATTTTCGTATTACACTGTTAGGCATATACCAAACAATTTTAGTATTTATGACATGCTAAATGTCTTATTTAACTGGGATCCAAGCACCATATATTTCTCTGGTTTTGTGACTCCATTTGTTGGTCCCTCTGGTGCTAGATATGATAGCTGAATTTTTACTAGAATTTGTCCCAATGGCTTGGCTCACCCAAGCTCTGGAGTAGGTATTGGTTCCACTTGTATCACTTTTCTTTGTGATTTTTTGCCAAACCAGATATATATATATATATATATGTCCAAGGAAAACAACACCAGAACTCAGTAGGAGTGTGCTGTAAACAATACAAAGTGTCAAAAATCCAACAAACAGCACATAAAACACGGCCAGGGCCAGCTGGTAATTTCAACATATTTTCAGCGTATGAGTCAAATGGCAAACAAAACAGCAAATGAAACACAACCTGATGTTTTCAGCATAAGTGTTAAATGCTCAAAAGGCAGCACATGGAACACAGCCTAATAGCGTCTCAGCATTTCAGATACAGAGCACCACCAAATAGCTTGTAATCCTCCAAATCATACTCCAAGACAAACTGTTTAAAATGACCATGCATTCATTTAGGATACAAAAAGTAAAAACTAGTAAAAATCCATCATGGATCTGAAGAAGGGTTGTTGAAGTGACCTGAAAGCGCTTATCCCTTGACATTTTACTAGTTTTACTAGTTTTTACTTTTATATATATATATATATATATATGTGTGTGTGTGTGTGTGTGTGTGTGTGTGTGTGTGTGTGTGTGTGTGTGTGTGTGTGTGTGTGTGTGTGTGAGAATGCATATATATATAGATAGATATAAATATAGATAAGTATGTGTGTGAACGTATATATATATATATATATATATATATATATATATATATATATATATATATATATATATTCCGCGGTGGTGGTGCTGCGGTAGCGTTGTCACCTCACAGTAAGACGCTGTACGATTCAATTCTCAGCTAGAGCGTCTTCTGCGTGGAGACATGCATGAATGGGCATACCTTCGTTGAAGGTTGTGTGTCAGGGCTGGTAACTCGGCACGTAAAAATCAACTACCAATCATTAGCAGACCGGAGTTCAGCTGTGGCGACCCCTAACCGGGAAAAGCTGAAAGATACAACATATATATATATATATATATATATATATATATATATATATAAGTGGCATGTATTGCTAATAAACATACATATATAGGTACATGTGCATTGAAAAATATAATGTAGCTGACATTTAGAGTTAATTTTTAAACTATCTTAATGTCTGGGCTGACTTTGCCCAACATAAAATATAGATCTGACAGACTTTCTAATATAAAAGTTTCTTGCAGCTTACAAACAACATAAAATGTCTTTGATTATTATACCCCACTCACTCCTGTGTTTTCTGTCATTCTATCAAAACTTCTCTGTTCTCAGGCATACCCAACTTCAGACCGATTGCCATACTCTCTCCACTCTCAAAAATCTTAGAGAAATGCATTCACAAGCAGGTAATGCATTACCTTCACCAGGAAAACCTTCTCACACCCACACAGCATGGTTTCCATCCCAAGCATAGTACAACTACTGCACTCATATCATTCATCAACATAGTCTCCCTAGCTCATGATAACAATAAACTTGTCTCATGCCTATTCCTTGACCTTTCTAAAGCCTTTGACACTGTCTCACACCTACTCCTTCTAGATAAACTCATTAAATTACATTTCTCTCCCCCTACTATCTCCTGGTTCTCCAGCTATCTCTCTACCCGCCAGCAATCAGTTAAATGGCTCTCTGCACTATCCTCCCCTCTCACTGTACAAATGGGAGTCCCCCAAGGGTCTATACTTGGACCACTACTCTTTAATATTTTCACCAACTTGCTCTACTCCTCTTGTCCCCAGTCATCTCTTGTGCAATATGCTGATGACTCAACTGTTATAATCATTGCTGACAACCCAACTGACCTCCACTCAACTACTCAGGCATCCTTCCACACCATTGAGACTTGGCTTAGTGATAACAAACTAATACTTTTAATCCAAAAAAAACTAAGCTCCTACTCTTCCTCCCTAAAAACATCACCACACTCAAAAGTACATTTACCATCTTATCCTGCAACAACACTATCATCTCAGCTGAATCTAGTACTAAATTGCTAGGTGTTACAATAAATGATCAGCTTAAGTGTGATCTCCATATTACTAACTCGGTAAAAACAATTCATCAGAAACTTGGACAGCTTTTCCGTAGCAAGAAATACTTAACTAATACTGCCCAAATAACGCTCTCCCAGGCTTTTATTACTCCCAACACTCCTGTACAGCTGCCACATATTCACTAACCTAAATTCTACACTTACTTCCAAGCTTGAAACTACCTATAAAACAAATTGAACACACTGGCTCCAGTATAAAAAATCTTGCACATATAAAAAGTTCATTGAAACTGAAGCGACACTTTGATGTAATATTGAAAAGGTTGATTCACTAGTCCGTAGCAAATACTTTTAAAAAGATAAAAACTTTATTTACCAAGTGAAGTTAAGCACTTTTCATCCCACTAATTGTGGGACTTCTTCAGACAAACAGAACTAACACTGTTATTAAATTTAAATACTGTTGTTGGCGCCAAATTACAAGCGCCATTACTAGGTAACTGACAACAAATATCTAACAAGTAGGATGGTATAAACAATGTGTCATTGTGACGATCATCTAAATTTATAATATTGTACACAAATAAACCCTAATTGCTTTCTATACTAAATAATACAATAATACAGTAAATTAAAATGATGCCGTTGTTACCATTAATATATACATCTTAGAACTAGATAGGTGCAATTCAAACCGTCCGTCTAAGTCTGTTTTACCACTTAAACATTGTTTAGTAAGTGATAATATGTCAAAGTATACATTTAACAATCACAGTATTCTAATCTGAAAAGGATAACCTAACAAATGCATGGGAGAAATGTAAAATTATATACCAAACCGATCACAAGTGTTACAGTTAATCGCACACCATGGATCGCTGCTATTAAGCACACATATCCACAAGTTGTATATACTAATAATTTACATATGCTTAATTTTTATTAGTATTAATACCTTGAAATATGCAAATGTTCTATGAGTATAACCTACTAGAAAAATATATATGAATGCACTGATGATTCCTTGGAATTTTTCTCAGTTAATTATGTCAAAATATGTACACTTAGAACAAAAAAAATATACAGTTTGGTTCATCGTACAGTGAACCTGTACGGTGAATCATCTATATTAAAATACTAACCAAAATAGTGTGCCTGTTAATACCAGAAATGTACAACTGTCCCCTCTATATTATGAACTAATGTAACTTAGAAACCTCCCTGAAATAGCCGTCTAAACCTGATTGTGTAATAATGTATTAACGTTGCAAACTCTTTAACTTCAATATGGAGTACAAGGATATTGTTTCATTCAATCCGGGGGGGGGGGGGGTGTTAGCAAAACAACGTATCTGCCAATGTAACTCTAACACTTCCAAGAGTACTTGGTGAGGTCCTTCACGACTGTCTGATGTTATAGTGTCAACAGCTCTAAATAAGAAAGTATGATTAGTGTTTTCAACAACATGTTTAGCCAATGCATTGTCTGTTTTATTTTTCTTGATAGCATATAAGTGCTCGTATACCCGCTCTCTTAACTTCCTGTCAGTCTTCCCAAAGTAGAATGCAGGACATAGTTGACACTGAGCAAGGTAAACTACTCCTGATGATGAACAATTAAATTTGTGTTTTAGATGGTAGGTGACTTTCCTGATGTTAAAACTATCTCCTGTACTCATATAGGAACAGTATTTACACATGTTACAATGGAACATACCTGTTTGCCATGACAATGTACTAATATTACTTTGTACAATTTGTTTAAGATTTCTCCCTTTTCTCCATGTTATTTTTGGTTTTGACGGGAGTTTTTTACTAATAACATTGTCATTCGTAATAATGTTCCAATTTTTATTCATAATCAAAGTAATAATGTCACTGTCTGAACTAAAAGGAGTAATAAAAGCTAGTTTTACTGATGAAGAATCCATAGTACAGACAATGGATGGCTGTTGAATGGTGCCACCAAGAATAGGTTGGTATGTACCTATCTCTCTTTTAATGGTTACCTCCTGTATCAAATCATCTACAAGTTGTTTAGGATAACCTCTGCTCATAAACATAGTTCCTAACAGTTTACATTCTTTATAAAAATCTTCATTCCTAGAGACCATTCGAGCTGCTCATACTAATTGGCCTTTTATCACCTATTTTTTCTGATAAAAAGGGTGGCTACTACTGTAATGTAAAAAACGTATTAGAATACGTTTCTTTCCTGTGTATATTAGCATAAAAGACCTTGTTGTTCAGATCTTTACATAACTCTACATCCAAGTAGTTTATTCTACTGTTACTGTAAGTGGATGTGAAGGCTAGAAATCAGAACTAGAATTAAAAAGTGAGACTAGTTCAGTTGCTGAAGTTTCATCACCTTCTAATAAGATGAAGATGTCGTCCAAAAATCGTGTGTAGTATTTAATTTTTTTCATGATGTTAATATTTTTACTTGACAGTTCTTGTTCCCAATAGGCCATAACCAGGTTCGCAAAACTGGCCCCATATGGCGACCCCATGGCTATGCCTATTTTTTGCAAGTAAATATTATTATCAAAGGTAAAAAAATTGTAGGACAAGACAATATCTAACATCTCCTCTATCAGTTTCACTTCAGCTTGTGGGGCACCATGTTTCCTTAAGATAAAACTTACATATTCTATGCCTTCAGTATGTGGTATGCAGGTATATAGGTCTTTTACATCTATTGTTAAAAAGTTAAGTGCATCACTAAACTCAAAATTATTAATATGATGTAAAAATGACCATGAATCCTTACATATAGCTCTTTCTTTGGATACATATTTTTTCAAAATGATGTCTATCATTTTAGCACAAGGGTACGTCATGCTGTTACGTGCATCAACTAATGGTCTCATAGGTGGATTAATCAGAGATTTATGTATCTTGGGTATACCAAAGAGAATAGGTATTCTAGGTGTGAGTATAGTTAAATAATTTAAGGTGGTCAAATCGATCCTTCCCTCAGTGAAAAAGTCATTGAATGAGGATTTTATAGTGTGATACGCTCGGTTTAGTTCATTCTTAGATGATAATTGGTATGCTGCATTATCCAATGTGTATAACATTTTCTCAACATACTGTTGTTGAGTCATAATCACCAAACCACCACCTTTATCAGGTTGTAGAAATCTGACACCTGTTTCTCTTAATAACTGTAAAGATCTCCTTTCAGTATTAATAATGTTAGAACTCACAGTATTCTGCACTTTAAAATGTAACATGTTCTAAAATCGTTCTCACACATTTGTTCAAAAAAAGTCAATACAGGGTGTGGGAGTGATATAAATGTACTAGAAATATGCAGATTGTCCATTTCTGTATTCTCACTACTGAAATACATACTCAAATTCAGTTTCCTTAGAAATAATTTGAGGTCAATAATAGTTGTAACCAAGTTAGCTCAGTTGGTTGGCACAAAAGTATTACCACAAGCTAATAACTCGATAACATCAAGTTCTATGTTAACTGAAGTAAAATTAAAAATTTTAAAGTCTTTTGTGGAATTGTAAAGTATAGTTAATTGGTTGGTGCCATCAACACTTACCTCCCCCTCCTCCCTCGGGTGTTGAAATTGTTCCTGTTCGCATAGTTGTTGCCATAATGAGATGTTTTCCTTAAATTGTAATGCGAGGCCCCCATCTGAAAATTTGATGATCTTTGGGGGGTCCCTGTTTGAGACAAAACATTAGGGACATTATTATCATTGGTTTGTTGTGGTAACAGGTTAAGCCTGTTACTATTACCATTGTCCAAAATGTCATTAGTCTCTACATCACTCTCTTGAATGTTGTTGTCTTGATAAGGCAATATTGGAACTGAATTACTTTTTACTTGGGAGGGGGGAGGTTTTGGGTACACTGTCCCATTATTATATGCAATCCTGTTACGGTTTAATTTCTTGTACTTCCCTTCTTTGATTTTATTAATGTACTGATCAATACTGAAGAAAATCCTGTCATAATCGTACTGGTACCATATGAAGTTTGTATGTTGCTGAATTGTTTCATTAAGACTAGTTGCTGCCTGCATTATTTCTGTAGCCTGTATTTCATAATGCTTACATATCAACTCTAGTAGTTCACAGCCATGTTTATTAAACAGTTTGATCAATTCATGATGAAAACATGAACCATCCGCTAGTCCAGTGGGGTATTGCCACGAGCGTAAGCCTTTTGGTACTATACCTTCACTGAGACATTCGCGGAAATATGCTATTTCAGTTTGCAACTTTTTGTATTTTACTAGATGTTGGTCAAACTGTTTAAGTAATACAGAAATGTCCGTAGAATCCTTGGCCGGTTGCCCCCTGTTTCCGCTATTAGTTGGTGTTTGAAATGTAAGTGGTTCAGATAACCATTCGGTCAAATTGGGTGCTCCAATAAGCCCTTTGGATCTAGTTCTATTGGCTGCATTCTGTTGGTGCTCTCCTAGAGATCCAATTTGGTTTAGAGTTGTTCCAGCAGAATTTGATGTATTGGAATTACATTCAATAAGTCCAGTATTTGTTACTACATTATCACTTCGACCAGAAGATGGTAACATGCCCTTACTGTTGTTGTTATTAACAAGGGCATCCACTTTTTTGGTAAGTGCCTCAACTTGTTTAGTTAATGTTTCAAACAATGGCAATAACAGAGTGTCTTGACTGTGCTGTTCATTTACGAAAGGAGTTGTATCTGGTGCCGTGTCTTCAGCCATGACAAACTACACAAGACAATGTAATCTGCAAAAACTAGTAAAACAAATTGAACACACTGGCTCCAGTATAAAAAATCTTGCACATATAAAAAGTTCGTTGAAACTGAAGCGACACTCTGATGTAATATCGAAAGGGTTGATTCACTAGTCCATAGCAAATACTTTTAAAAAGATAAAAACTTTATTTACCAAGTGAAGTTAAGCGCTTTTCATCTCACCAATTGTGGGACTTCTTCAGACAAACAGAACTAACACTGTTATTAAATTTAAATACTGTCGTTGGTGCCAAATTACAAGCGCCGTTACTAGGTAACTGACAACAAATATCTAACAACAAGTATGATGGTATAAACAATGTGTCATTGTGACGATCATCTAAATTTATAATATTGTACACAAATAAACCCTAATTGCTTTCTATACTAAATAATACAATAATACAGTAAATTAAAATGATGCCGTTGTTACCATTAATATATACATCTTAGAACTAGATAGGTGCAATTCAAACCGTCTGTCTAAGTCTGTTTTACCACTTAAACATTGTTTAGTAAGTGATAATATGTCAAAGTATACATTTAACAATCACAGTATTCTAATCTGAAAAGGATAACCTAACAAATGTATGGGAGAAATGTAAAATTATATACCAAACCGATCACAAGTGTTACAGTTAATCGCACACAATGGTTCGCTACTATTAAGCACACATGCCCACAAGTTGTGTATACTAATAATTTACATATGCTTAATTTTTATTAGTATTAATACCTTGAAATATGCAAATGTTCTATGAGTATTACCTAGTAGAAAAATATATATGATGTGCGATTAACTGTAACACTTGTGATCGGTTTGGTATATAATTTTACATTTCTCCCATGCATTTGTTAGGTTATCCTTTTCAGATTAGAATACTGTGATTGTTAAATGTATACTTTGACATATTATCACTTACTAAACAATGTTTAAGTGGTAAAACAGACTTAGACGGACGGTTTGAATTGCACCTATCTAGTTCTAAGATGTATATATTAATGGTAACAACGGCATCATTTTGATTTACTGTATTATTGTATTATTAAGTATAGAAAGCAGTTAGTGTTTATTTGTGTACAATATTATAAATTTAGATGATCGTCACAATGACACATTGTTTATACCATCATACTTGTTGTTAGATATTTGTTGTCAGTTACCTAGTAACGGCGCTTGTAATTTGGCACCAATGACAGTATTTAAATTTAATAACAGTGTTAGTTCTGTTTGTCTGAAGAAGTCCCACAATTGGTGGGATGAAAAGCGCTTAACTTCACTTGGCAAATAAAGTTTTTATCTATTTAAAAGTATTTGCTATGGACTAGTGAATCAACCTTTTCAATATTACATCAGAGTGTCGCTTCAGTTTCAACTAACTTTTTATATGTGCAAGATTTTTTATACTGGAGCCAGTGTGTTCAGTTTGTTTTACTAGTTTTTGCAGTTTACATTGTCTTGAAACTACCTATAATAAGATCACCAGATTTGCAGCTAACGAAACATACAAGTCACAGCACTGCTTAGCATTACAGCAACTAGACTGGCTAGAATTCCCTCAGCTGCTCCAACTATACCAACTACAAATCATCCACTCTATCCTCTGTCTACCCTCCTTCTGCCCCAGCCTCTCCACTATCATATCCAAATATTCCCCTGCTAGGACACTACGCAGCTCAAATCAAGAATTATTAGACATCTACAAACCCAAAACCAAAACAGGCTGCCTTCTCTATAACTGTAACCCAGCTACATCCTGGAACCAACTCCCCTTGGAAATAAAATCCCTCCAGCATAGCAAAAGTTTCAAATTAGCCACAAGGAAATACCTAAAAACAAAGTGGTCTTGCCACTGTAGCCAACCACTGTGAAACCACCATCCTTTCACCTATTTTGCCACCTCACTCTTAATGTATCTCTAACACTATTCCCCTGCCTCTTCTACCTCTTTCCTTCCTCTATCTCCAACCACTCTTAATTCTTACAGTCTCAAAACAATCTACCTGTCTAGTCTGTCTCCTATACTCTACCTCCCCTACATCTCCTACTAGACATTCTTACTTTCCTTTCTTGTTTCCAAACTCCTATACAACTAGATCCTACCCACTTTAAATAAGCATCTGCCTAACTATTAACTCATTTTGCTCTAAGCAGGTTAAATAATATTGTATCTAGTCACGGTTTCTTCTGCTAATTGTTTAAAACCTTGTTTGTAACAACTCACATACATGTCTGCCAATTGTTAGTACTCTGTATAATTGAATTGCCTGAGGAGCTTTTTTTCTCTCCAGGTCTCTGCTTGTAAGATCCTATAGCTGATTTTTACTACTATGTTAATAACATTTAATAAATTGTTTTCTAGTCCCGAGGAGCTTTTCTCCCCGGGTCTCTGCTGAAAATTAGCAAAAAGCTCAGCCAGACTGGCCCAGTTAACAAATGTAAAATAAATAAATAAATTAGTAATGTGATAGTACCTTTAGTGCTGAATGCAAGCAGAAATGAAACGTAGTGTCTTTTCCCAATTCAAATGCAAAGCTTGCCAGGATTCTCCTTTTATTAAGTGCACCTTCGTACTAGGCTTCTTCTACAGCTGAGGCTGTGATGCCAGCTCCTATATTTGTTAACTATTTTAGTCTTATCTTCCACTTCTCTTTCATCTTTGACTTTAATCGACTTCTGACTTGGGCTTAGTAGCCCTTTGACTTAAATACCCCAAGGTTGTACCTGAGGATGATTTAACAAAAGCTCAAGTATTCCCCTCAAATAAGTAAGCACAACACTCAGTGCATTTTAAACACAGTAGTAGCAATGCCATGTACATTAAGATTAAAAGTTTTATACTCTTCAAGTGAAACCGCTATCCTATTTTCCAGTATAAACGTACACTAAACATATCTATATTAATTTACATACATCCATAATCACAAATAAGGGCCATCTTTATTTTTTAAACCATTTAGCAGATCATAAAAATGCAAATATAGGAGCCAATGAGTTTGTTTATAAGGCTCATCAGTCCATTTGTAATCCTGAATTACTGGAGATTTTATGTCTGCCTGTTGTTGCAACTGTTGCTCTGCATCTTTATGTCATTTTCTAATAAAAATACATTAATATACTTCTAAAAGTATGCACAGACACTTTTTCAATTTTATGTTTCCTTTTTTCTTTTCTTTTAGTACTCACAACTGGATATATTGGAAAAGACTGGATACTGCTCAAAATGCATGGTTCAAGTAAAAATGATGACACAGCTGCTAGGACTTGGGGAACCTTGTTACATTCTACAGAATCATGTCAATAAACTGACAGCTTTCTCTCCAACAGCAAAAACAAGCACTTCTGGTAAAACCTGGGGTGAATCTCTTTTTACAGGAGGGATGCCCCACTGAACCCCCTGTGTGGGGTGGAACACCCCACACACCTCCAAACATAAATATACCTACAATGAGGGTGCACAACAGTGGGGAAAAAGGGAATTCTTCACTGTGTAAGAAAGTGTTTTTGGTGAAATATTTTTGCTAAAATGGCAGTCATAGAAACTGCCATCTGTCTACTAACTGACTCTGGAAGAACTCTATAAATGTATTATTTTATAATGCACCACCTACAAAAAATAGCCATTAATTCTTCATGTTAACTGACAGAGCATTGTTTGTATTGATTTGGATGAAAAAGAATAACAAGTTGGGGGGGGTGAAAGGGCTTGGCAATCTCTATGGCATTCACAGTGAACTTGTAGTCTTCAGAATAAATCACTTGTTCTTCTCACTGTTATTTCACTATTATTCTTGCTATTGCGTATCAGATAGTGCTTTTCAGAGAATCAGCCGTTACTACTAGTGTTGCATTGTGGTGTGATGGATTGATGGTGTGACGATTTTGGGAGTAGGAAATGGTTTAAGTAAAATATGTCATGCATAATGGCACTAAAGTAATAAACAATCATTTGAAATGGTCTTCTTGCCTGTATCTGACTATTATTTCTCACCATGAAGTACCAAACAATACTGCTTGTAATATAATCAGGACAGCAACATTGGATGCTGCTTTTCATGAACATCCTTTCTCTGTGTTAAAACATATTCTGTCAGTATTAAAAAGCACAAACTACAAAGCCAGAATATGTGAGGTCTTGCATAGACATATAGACAGTATATCAAATGATATTTACTACTACGTAAAATAATAATGCATATTCCTCTTGCCTACAGTTGTCACTTCATATTATTATGTACCAGTCAATAACACTTATCAAAAAATCACGGACATGATTATCTTTAACAAATTACTTTTGTTATTACTAATTTAAAAACAAAGGCAAGCACTGCAAAACAAGAACATGTAATCTCCAATATCCACATGAAAATGGTGTACAAAATAATATCTGCAGTAGCATGTACCATAGAATATTGTTTATCAGAATCAAGACCATAATGCTGTATATTATTTCAACATAATTATCTTTTTTACAGATACTGTTGAATTAGTGCTGCCTCCAAATCATATATTTTATTGGCCTATGATATTGTAGGTTGCCTGGTTAAATTAATATAGCATTCAGCTATGCAAAGACCAGCAACAGTGTTTGATCATATTTTTCAACAGTAATGCAACATTCTTATGCAAGCACTGTACCAAACAATGCTTGTAATAATGTAAAATAAATGGGAATATTTATCTTGCCTATATTTTGCTATTAGTTCTTACTATCAGGTATTGTACAACAGTGTTTTCTGTGAAGCAACACAATAATGCTGTATATTGCTTCCAATTAATTATTCTTTCTTCACAAATTCTTTAAAACAGTAAAATTTGTATAACTTACAGCTACTAAACTGTTCTGAGGCAGGTTATTTTGGTACAGTGTACAGATGCTAAGTTGTTCTGAGTGTAGTGAAATTATTACAGCTTGCAGATGATATGGTGTACTGTACATGGTTGATATAATGCAGAGCATGGATGTTGAGCTGTTCCCTTCATAGAAGATTCAATATAACCTCCATGGTCTAAAGTATTTTGCATATGTTTGAATTAGTACTGCCTTCAGATGTTGCAATTTGCATGTCTGAATGAATGTAACATTCAATCATATAAAAATAACGATTGCATCGAATTTTATGTTATAGCATAAAATTATGCAAACTACACATCTTGCCTACATTTGGCTATTACTTCTTTCAGGTATCAAAAATAATGATTGTTAAACAATCTTCTGAAATGATCATTACAAAACAATATAACACATTTTGTTCTTAATTAAAAAAAAAAGAAAAGAAATAGAAAACATTTTTTTTTCAGAGTCAAACAGAAATGTTTTGTTTTGCACTTTTATAAATGTGTGCAAGGTTTTGTGGGTGTCCCTGAATTAATACAGCCTCTAAAATGGTAAGCTGATCTATATGCAATAGGATTATTGCAATTATCAAATGTTAAGGTGGATACGGTATGTAGATTCTAGTTTTTTTTTTTGTTTTTTTTTTGTGTAATCAGTAAAAGCAATCAGATAAGAAACTGATTGTACCTCAATAACATTTTGTTTTGCACTTTATGATCTTGGGGAATTAACATACAGCATCTTAAAGTGAGATTGGCAAAACATTATTTGTCATTTTACTCTTAAAAAATGAGACAAGGATTGTTACAGAGTGAGAGAATGATATCAATTTGGCTTTAGTTTCTCACTGCAAGACACACCTCTTCCTCCTTACTATTCATAAGAAAATTAATATTAAGGAAGCAAAGTTCTTACAAAAGCACATCATCTTATCTTTTATTCATTTGCATACTAGTTTGCATTCTTATTTGCTAATTTGAATACTGGAATGTTAAAACACCTCTGAAGGAAGCCTTGTGTCAAGTTTGCCCACAAATTCAATCTATCGCAATAACCACTATTCAATTAACTTAACCAAAGATAGAAAGAATGGGAGAGTCTCTTAGACAGTGCACATAACCACTGGAGTACCATAGTGCTTGGTGTTTGTCCCATTATTATCTGGTATCTTTTTTTCAGAATTAAACATAAAATAATACAATATACAATATAATATTACATAATGTAAATGAAGGAATATTCAGATGGCTGCAAGGTAAGCTATGTCCCTGTAGGAGATGCAATAGGTCTTAAAGGCTTGGGCTCTAAACATTGTTCACTTACGGTGCTCTTACATCATTCTGAACTTAGTTTTATTAGCAAATTACCTGACCTTGTATTAATGTGATAGGCTGTGTGTTTCAAACACATTATTTCAAAGTGCCAGTGAAACAGTTGTTAATTATAAAAAATTCAATATACTGACCTTAATTAAAGTATTTGTTGAAAATAAATGCAGTATCCTATACTTTAGAAGGAATACTGTGAACTTTGGTTATAAAGTAAATGATCATGTACTTAAAATGGGCACTATCATAACGGTGTTAGGAAAACATATTGGCAGCATTCTTAACTTTTATCAGAATGTCTCTGCACTTATAAGAAAAGTATTTAGAATAACAGCTCATGTAATATTAATGGAAATATCAAATAAATAGCTGTCACTGTGTACAATGCAGATTTGGCCAAATACAGAATGCACTGTAGGTTTTACTTGGCTATGAAACATTTTATATAACTAGAGAAAACACAAAAAAATAATGTCACAAAAGCATTTAAGTACATAACTATGTTAAGTGAGTTCTGTACATGACATCATCATACAAACACTTGGAAACTGATGTTTGTTTGGCCTTCAAGGCATTTTTCAACCCAATATCATGCTAATAAAAGATCAGGTAATATGCTATTAAGTTTAAACACCAGGAAAAAGAGGGATTTATTTATTTATAACATATAAACAGGCTAGGTTAAGCATCAAGCTAACATTTACAGTGAAACAATGCATGTCTGTTTCTTCACTTATGAAATTTCTTAAATGTATAGTTGCTAAATATGAAAGTGGGGGTTATATGACTTAACGATCTAGGAAATCAATGGGCTACAAGCTTAGTATTCAAATATATAGATCTATGGGACTCTCATTGTAATTATGACTAATTACTCTTTTTAAGTTTAATGGTGCCTGCTAATTCTTGCAGTTATAATGCATGTGGCAAGATCATAGTAATTTAGTAACAGAAAGTACCAGGGAAACAGTTGCTAATTGGAAAATATTTGATATTCTGACCTTAAACAAATAA
The DNA here is from genome assembly GCF_019279795.1 of Protopterus annectens. Lineage (NCBI taxonomy): Eukaryota > Metazoa > Chordata > Ceratodontiformes > Protopteridae > Protopterus > Protopterus annectens. The sequence continues at coordinate 1,769,197,836 of NC_056735.1, read as the reverse complement.
ATTATTTGTAGCAATTTTATGAGCTTTATATTATTTCCTAATAGTTTATGTAGCTTAGCCATGAGGAAATAAATGTTTGTTGTTATAAAATTTAATTTCATTAAACTAAACTTGGTCACAAAAGGATATGAAAGTCATCATTCCAGCCTTTGCCATTCCTTGTTCATTGTCTAACCTTTGCCATCATCACTTCACACCTCCTGTATGTTTATGTCCATTCACTATCCTTCAGCCATTTGTAGTCTACCTGTCTGTCTGAGTATTTTATTTGTTTGTCTGTCCCTGCTACCTGCTATTCTCCCTCTGTCCCACTAAGTTCACCACATACTCAGATTTTATGCATGTTAGAGATGCCTTCCATGGAAAAAAAATTACCTCAGCTTTTATACATTATGGTATCCTTGTGCATTTCCTTCTGTTTGCTATCCTCCTTTACCCTATTGTCCTTACTCCATTTTCTCCCCAGCTGTATGATGAACAGTGTTAGCACATTGATGGGTATGCCAGCAGCAGTCTAGTTGGTGGCTGCTCTGCTGCCATTCTTGTGTTGGATGAACATAAGATATAACTGTTTAGTGCTGTACTGCATGTGTGAATTCACATTCGCTGAGCCAGTCTAGCCTGCCTTGGTTGTGACGTGCATCATGTTGGTCACATGCATCCTGCTGTAGCATTGCTCCAGCCATGAAGCAGCCTAGCACCACTTCTCTCAATAGCACTACAACTTATTTGAAATATGCAATCCTTTGCCAGAACACAGGCACAGTTCAATGACTAATACATGCCTGATTAGCTGTGTGGCTCTGCATTCTGCTGTGCAGTCTCACAGAGATAATCTAGGAATCCAAACCTATGTTGCAAGCAGTGCAAAGGTACATTACAACTGTCTGAAGTTAAACATTTTATCCAGGACAGCAGGTCAAGTAAGAGCAATAGCATACATTCAGTCACTCTAAACCTTTAAAATTTGTAATCAACAAGAAAAGCATCAAAACTGAAAACAAACCTGAGAAGACAACATTTATGGTTGTCTTAAACAAAAGTATGCTAAAGGAATAATTTAAGACACCGAACATAGAAGTTAAAAGTGCAGTGCATTTATCAAAATAATGCAGTGAGTGGTGATGCACAGGAAGGGAATGATTCACAGAGATGATTAAATCATCTGAACTAGCAGAAATATATAGTAGTGTAAATTTCTTGCAAATGACTGCATAATGACATGCAAAAGAGTGTCAGATATATTAATGATAAGACATTATGAAACTCTGAGAATAAACAAGATGAGCCACAATAATCACAGACACTATCACTGTTTAGTGTCTGGGTGTATTACTCACAGTTAGATGCAATACGATGCTAGGAAAACCATGTGCTACAGCTCATCAGCATGTGTTAGTGAATGTGTTGGGAGCCAGTGCCCATAGTGTAGAATGTCACCACCTCATTCTCATAGAAAAGTCCACCAGCAGCTGATATTACATCAGCTCTATGACTGGGACATTGTTAACAGTAAAATTTTGGCAGAGACATCATAAGGGATTTAGCTGATGAGCTGCTGTCATGTGGAATTAAGGAGGAATCATTGACTGCATATCCCATTCGATATGAAGGTTTGTGTAGCATTAACCATCCTTGCTCCAGGGACTTTACACTGTCTGACTGGGAACATGTTAAGAGTTTTCAAAGCATCAGCATCATTAATATGTTTCCAAATTCTTCATAAGATGCTGTAGTATCTGGGGAATAATTGGTTTCTGTGGAAAACAGAGAATAGAACCATTGCTTGTTGGTTTGTATGACAAAATCCATTTTCCAGAGATCTTGGGGGTCACTGACTGCACCCACATTGCCATCCAGGCTTCTCCTGGTCCACAGGACATCCAGTATATAAACAGTAAGGGCTTCCATTTCATCAACAGTCACATGATCATTTCCCATGATTCCCACATGTGGCAAGCATGCAACCTATATCAATATTTTGTGCAGGTTGACTTGCCTCAGGGTCATCTTGTTTGTAGGCGCATATATTGCCACCTATAAAGTCTATGACAGTACAGTCCGTTGAATGCGGGTAGCAGGCCATGGTAAAACTGTCCAATGTTTTGTGTTGCAGGTGATGAAGGGCACACCTTGGAACTATGGCTGATGACCCAGATTTCAGTCCTCAGACTTTGGCAGAGATGTTGTATAATGCCATACCATCACAAATAAGTAACATTGTCAAACATGCATTTGGACTATTGAAGGCCCACTTCCACTGTTAGGGTGCATCTGGTGGTGCCTTGGAATATGCTCTGCAAACCTGCAGCAAGATATTCACAGTATGTGCCATGTTATGTAACATGCTACTATGAAATATGTTTTGGCTTGGGTCATTTTAGAACTGCCAAATGTACACCTGTTGAGAGCAGAGTCAGTGCCAGGCGAAGAATCCTCAGAAGAACTGGCTGCAGCAGGACCTCATGTAAGGCATAGAGAGTTGGAATACAGAGTGGCACTTACAAAGGGATGGCTTCTCTTCCACAGCTATGAGTCATGACTAGCATAACACAGTGTAAAACTGAAGTATGCTGTAAGACACCTAGTCTATGCATTATAGTGCATTGACTCACACTGCTATCCAGCAGGCACTACCATACCCTCACAGGCCAGAGAGATGGGCATGATACAGCTATCATCATTTGCACAGGTGGCTAAGGCACAATGACAGAGGATAATAATGTTATCATAGGTAGTAGGGTGGTGGGTGGTGGATGTGGTAACCATGCAACCAACTAGCAGGTCTAGACAAATCAGGGATCACATTGTCCAGAGATACAGTGTTCCTTCAATGAATGGAACACTGGCTGGGTGTACCATGTAGCCCTGTAGTGTCAGAACTGGAGGCAAATAGTCAAGAGATTAATTTACCACATCAGTATATGTGTTGAAACCCCTAATGTCCCTGCTGTAACAATGCAGTGGGACATTGCCATCTGTGAACCTATGAACAGGCAAAGGTAAGTACCACTTGCAGTAGGGCTACAAAAGAACAAGATGACATTGAACTGCATGAACCTGATTAGCTTGCCTGATGGATTGTACCCACAGAAGGGCAATGTCCATGTCCATGGGAGTGTCCGCATCCAGTTATAGAGTCGACCATAGACTATCTTGGCAATGTAGCCATTACCTGAATGGAGTGCAACATCTGTGTAAGCCTGGTGTGTGATCATTCAATGCTTATCCATCCTCTAGCACGGAAGCACCAATGGCTGTCGAATGGCTCATCACTGCCCTCAACTGGCATATCAGAGTGTACTGCCAGATGGGGAATAAGTCCTGACTTAGCAGGCCTTCTTTCCCCTTTCCTGTTTATCATCATTGTGGCACAGTGACTGAGGGAGGGCAATAGATAATGAGACAGAATGTTGATCAAGGGGTGGGACTGACACAAAATGGTGGGAAATACAATGATGATACTATATGTAGGTTTCATGTAGTTAAACTGCATTCTTCATCAGTTGTGATTAAACTATTGGGTTTTCAGTTCTCATCTGTCAAGCAATCATAAAGGGAAGCTATATATACATTTGTATGTGTGTGCGTGCGTGTGTGCGTGTGCGTGCGTGCGTGCGTGTGTGTGTGTGTGTGTGTGTGTGTGTGTGTGTGTGTGTGTGTGTGTGTGTGTGTGTGTGTGTGTATATATGTGTGTGTGTGTGTGTGTGTGTGCGTGTGTGTGTGTGTATATGTGTGTGTGTGTGTGTGTGTGTGTGTGTGTGTGTGTGTGTGTGTGTGTGTGTGTGTGTGTGAGACAAATCAATATAGACCTCGGGACCACCATCACAGCAGCAACACCAATGTGTACCCATGTAAATACATCCATGGCATGACCCATTTAGTGAGCCTGCCTTCCCCACCCCACCCCCTTCGCTGTGTATGTCAAAAGAATCCCCTGTAACACTGTTTCGACCAACATATTGTTCCCTGTCTGTTTGCCACCCAACAAGGTCACTCCAGCAATCCCTGTCATTCACCATTCCAGATGATGGAGCGGGAATGGCTGGACCTGTGACCTATATGCTCTCTGCCCCCTTTCCTAGCTCCTTTGTTCTTAGTTCCACTCTCTGCAGGTTTCTGTCAACCAATATCCCAGTACAGTTGAGATATGCATTCACTATCCTCATCTACTTATGGCCTGCTTCCCCTAGCTGCAACTGCTGTAGTCAGTTTTGGTAGTGTGTCTGGCATTCCAATATTCTCAGTGAAATTATGTGCATTGTTAATAGCTCATTGAATACTGCACTGGTGACAGTGGCATTTATAGTGCAGTGAGTGGCCTGATATCCCAACAATTGTGCTTATGAGGTAATTTCACAGAAAAGTTTCCAAACTGCATAAAAATGTAGCATGATTTCAACCCGATATTTTGCTACTGCTCCTGTGCCTGCCCATGCACACAGATGGTATTCTGCAAAATGATCTGTTCATGCCCAAGCAGCTTTGTTATAGCCACATGCCTGGTGTGCTTTGAAAACCCTGTAAAAGGCCCACAGCAGCATGCAATGCCATTTATGGACATGGATTGTAGTGCAATGTCATAGTACTGTACTCTGTATATGTCAGTAGACTTGTAATACTATATGTGAAGGGACCCTCCCCCACTGTTCACATATGTTTGTTGTGGTCATGATACTGCACATTGGCATGGAGCTGCCTCATATTACAACATTGTCCATCTGTTTACATTATATAGCTTCAACATAATGTTTTAAAGAGGTTCATCTACAATTCTCATCTCTAGTGAGCGCTATGTCTTATGGAAGGCCTGATTTTGGCAGGGCTCCCACAAGATGCAACAGGGATATGAAGCTGCATCTGCCAAACTGGGAGCACATGCTAGGGGACTCATATAAGGATTCACTGGACAAGGCAAGGTGCCTGGCAATCTCTAGAGTGGTGAGTGACCACCCATTCTGAGTGAGCCATCCAGCACAATTATAGTGAGCTGAAGAAATGCAAACCTGATCTTCTCCACAACCAGGAGAAGTGCTTAGAGACTGACAGCCTGAGAACAATAGTAAGTATGACTGCATACATACTTGTCTTAGTAAATGAAGTCTTATTATACGGCTAGAGGGTGTTTCTGATTACAATGGCTATGATATGATATGATCATTAATGTTTTTTTCTATCTGGTTTATGTCTTTCAGTTTTTAAAAAGAATTTTGGTAAAATTATCACCTGCCAAAGGAGGCAGACATGACTGTCCAGGCATAAGGTATATGTAATGTTTTCCTGACATACCTTTATATCACTTGTTCACTTGCTTACTGCACTTCCTAACTTTGCAATACTGCTAAATAATACAATCATTGCACACATTTTTGCTTTGCTTTATGACTGGTATATAGTTTACATACATGTGTCTCTATGCTACTGTCCATACTACCTGTTATTCTTAGTAGTGTCATAGTATTGGAGAATGTACTGATCTTGGGTGTAATGCTGCATCTAAGGGTATAGGTCTGCCCTGAAGTACTCTGGCAGTTTGTATTGTTCATGACCTTGTAGCTTTCTGGTTACCGTGCAAGAAACATACGCTGTCCTGGTCTGTTTAATAGTTCTTGATGCATTACTATCCTTTTCCACTGTCCATTAGTGTCTATTCCACACTCTAGTGTATCTGGGATGGCTGGCACAGTATGGGTACATTAACTGTCAGGCAGTTGTATACCACTGCAATCGCATATTCATCTTGTCAAGATGTAGTATTACCACAGGGGTTACATGTCATTGCATGTTCTTGTTGTTATAACTAGGCATGTTATAGCTGGTACAGTGCCATCCTGTAACATGTGGCACAACATTTGGCAGACTGTGTATAATGCCAGCATATAGACTGCAATCTCCATTGGGCTGTATATTTTACTTGTGCACTTGTTTTACTTTTGAATTATGTTGTTATCCACTGAATGTACAGTGCTTATCATTCATATACAATAGCACTGTTGTATGTAGTGGTGACAGGGCACATCCCATCACATCCATCACCACTTTCTTCCACTCCTGTTATATGTATTTCCAAAATATTGATATCACCATTGTTCTGTTAATTGCATGTTTTCCTAATAGGACCTATAGTGAAAAGTGTTGCACACCATACTGATCTTTACTGTTTTTGTCCTGCTCCCTTATTTCTCTGTCATCTTTGTTCATTGTTTTATTTGTTCTTTGTAATTTTATTTGTATACATTCACATTAATTTATTCTGGAGTTTCAATTGTAAAGGAAGATGAGTTGTGACAGTATCCACCATGCCCTGCACCAGCCTTGTCAACTCCTACTAGGTCCCCAACAGTCTCCAAGGAGACATAACTGTAGGACAATGAGGGTATCCTCTGGAGATTGTAGGTTCCTCATCAGGGAGCAGCACTGGGGGGGCATCACCTTGGGTAACCTAACAGGCAATGAGCAGTATAGTAAAGATTATGTTAGACTAACAGCCTTGTCTTCAGATTAACACAGTACAGACTTGCAGAGTCACATTGCTGCTTGGCCTTGACCAGTGTGTCATCAATTGCTGGGCCCACCCATGAGAGCAGTTACAGAATTCAATATGGATTTTCAGCCTGCAGCTTGGTAGGGGTTCCTTTCACTCCATGTCTCCAATTATGGCCTTCTCCTTCCTTATGTGTCATACCCCCTCCTAGATTGTTGTCTTATCCTCCCAGTTACCATCTCTCAACCTTATGTCTGTATATATCCTTTGTGTTTCCCCATTTTCGTATCAGCAATTCCCCTGTCAGTCTTTGTCTATATTATATTTCTGTGTGTCTGCCCCTGCTGCCTTTCCTATAGGCACCTTTCTATGCACATTATATATCCTGCTTCTCCACCCTCTACCCTTCATCTGTATATATGAACAAAACATAAATTACCCTTTTTATATAGTCATGCCACTTCTGTGTTCACGCTGCCCTTCTGTGTATCACTCTACTCGTTCATCTTTCTTTCTGACTGGCTTAACACTTCATTTCCTTCCAGTTTATGATGCAGACGTAGTAGGCACATCGCTGTGTGACACTTGTCTGGGCCTTTAGCTGTGTCTGTGTTGTGTGGGAGTGGCACTTGTGTGTGTTGTGAATGAGAAAGGAACATGTCTGTTAATGGATCCAAGTTAAATGACCCACCATAGCTCAGTTTACCTCTCTGTAGAATAACTGCTGATTTTGTGTGTCAGCAGCTTACTTAAGAAGCAGTAACACCACAGCTTTGTGATATGTTGTTACCTATGCATACTTAATGCCTGACAGATTACATCAAACAATTTTTATCATGATATTTATATATAACTATTTATATGCAACTTCTTTCATGTTTTTTTCTGAATCCTGCCTAGTATAACTTTAGCATACAGAACACCAACCATTGATATACGTAATAACTTTTCTGCTTCCATTCACAGCAAAAGCATATATCCTTGTCACAGTTAACTTTAAACATCTAAAATGTGTATTAGACATAGTATATGGTGAGCTGAGTTAGATATTGTGTCACTGAATGATGCAATCCCATCTCTTTCAATGAGTGGTAAAAAACTAGCAACTGTTCTTGAAAGCAAAGACATTCATATATTTCCAGAAGGTTACAAACGTTTTTTTTTTTTAAAAACAAAGGAATTTTGCAAGTATATAAACATACTTGCAGACAGACAGACATGTCGGATGTGAATCCTTGGACATATTTATGAGTTATGGCCTTATTGTCCATCTAAGGTAAATTCTTTTTAATGTGGAATCATGGACTCCACTGTTTACTGTCTTTTTGTAGCCTCATTAATATGATTCTGTAAAGTGTAGCTGTATAAATATAGACCTCATTCTTAAGCCTTAACTTTTCCTTACCTCTTGCTAGCCTGTTGATATGACATACACTGATTTTTGGTGCCCTTTGTTGTTCTGTTAGAGAATTATTCTGTGAATATCATGCATAGATCACCATGTATCATGGCTAGAGTTTCACTTCTTCATATAGAAACTGGAAAGTCCAAAGCTATCCCGTCAATGTTGATTGTGGCTTTTGATCTGTATCTCTACTTCTCCTTTTATCAGTGTATTTGTGTGCTCAGCTTAGTTATTGCTTTAGTATTCCTGTTGTTTTAGCTGTCGTATTAAAGTAACACAGCATTATTAATATAGAAAGTGACCATGGAAAAGAAAGGCAAAAGCTTTTATGGGGGCTACCCTTTGTAGTTCAGAAAAATAACAGATATTGTACAGATGCCTAACAGAGTCATTTTTAAATAAAATATATATTTTGCTACCATACAAATGTTTCCTGTTTGCTGCTTCCTTAGACTCAGGCAGAGATATGCATCTGTAGTTCCACTGTTTTATCTTTTGTTGTAATTTTTTCCTGAATTTCTGACTCCACATTTCCCCATGTTAACTAGATATGTTTATGAAATTAGAAAGATTGTGAAATGTATTGTTCTATTGTATACCTTCCAGACACAGCACAATTCAATATTTCTGATATTTTATCAAGCTTTTCTGCAAACATGAAAATATCTCAGCAGACGATCTTTGATCGATGTTGAAGCAGCATATCAGGAAGCCTTAAGTATCTTATCTTCAGTACCTTTTCCATTTTCCATCTGTAACAAGTACCTCTGATTTGCTCTACACACACACACACACACACACACACACACACACACACACACACACACACACACACATATATATATATACTCATCAAAAACTTCCAGCAATTCAGTGCAGATCCATACTACACTTTCCTTAAAGAATGTTTCTCCCTAATATTTACCAGTCATGCCAATGACTTTGTCTTTTCCCTTCTGTCCCTTTCTGATGTAGTACATCTACATTGGTTGGATGCCCCTTACAATGGGCCTTATGCCATACTCTGAACCTCCCTGTCCCATTATTATCTCTGAAACTCTTTATTGAGTATTGCAAACCGACTTGTGTCATGCATAAAGAGAGGGTAACACTATTTTGCCCTTCTCCACTGTCAATTTATACTGTATGGTTTGATTTTCACTTGACTTGGAAGTTTATAACATCCTGATGTTTTCTTATTTTATCCTCTATAAGCATCTTTATTCTGACTTTACATATATTTTTTTCCAACAAACTGCAACTTTTAAGTTTTTGTTTTCTTCTTATCCATAACTACCATGCCAGTCTTCTCATCTTGGGAGTACAAGCTAATGCACTGCAGCCCCTGTATGATGTCAGGTTTAAATAATTAAGTGAAGAGTAAAACTTTGATGGGCAGAGCACTCACAAACTGGTGCCATCAAATTTTATACAGCTTCATATGTTTTGTCTTATGGAACACTACATTTTGAGGTAGGGTATCCTTATTTTACAACCTGTTCTGTTTGTATTTGAAATGAGGACTCTGCTACCCATTTTAAAGTTACACACAAAGTATGAAATAGGCCAATGGCCACTGGGGAGATTACAGAAAATGGCTTAACTGCTATAATCTGTTTATGCTTTGCATCAAAAGCATTCACAGAACAGCAAAGTAAAATCCCTGCATTATTTCTGTTATGTGTGAATATAGCTATACTTAAAGCATAACACCAAATAAAGGTCAACAGGGGTGATTGAGTGCTTGTGATGTGAAATATAAAACTGTATGCAAACCTCTTAGAGGGTAAGATGTTGCCCCATCTATAGAAAGCTCCCTGGTGATGAGAGGAAAATAGTTCACTTCAGTTCAGAGATGGCCAAAACGTGGAGAGCTCTCATCTCCCACAAAGTTACCACTACTGCAGAAGAGGATGGCTGTAGTGTTTGGAAGGGTGACAGTGATGAAACAGGGGCCTATCTTTCCAGTTCATTTTATTGCAGTTCTTTGCTATACTATCACATCATTAGGATAGTGTAAGAAGGGCAAAGAGTCCTGAGAGAGAAGAGAGTAGTAGCAACTCCAAAAATAGGGTGAAACATCTTTAGTAAGGTAAAGGATATGCAATGCAGAGAATATCAGTTGGCATGCAAATAATACAAATAGCTTTTTTGTCATGCATTGTACAGAACTCTGTACGTATATATATGTATGTTCCAGTCGTCATGTATCTCACACCAGGATTAGACGCACGACCAAATCATGTGACATAAAACTGAGAATTATACTTATCAACTGGAACTGCTCCTGAATGTTCAACCTTAGGAATATCATGCACATCATCAGGAATAGAATCAGAAGGTAAGACATGTTCTAGAACAGCAACATTGTCTGGATTGCTCTGAGATCTAGAGTCTGTATCACAAGAACAATGCTGTGCTATCAATTCTGGTATAGGAAGAAGATGTCTGTGATTTCTCCTGTACTCCACACCCTCAGATTCTACAAGGTAGGATCTCCGCTTGGTACATATACCTGTTACTTGACCGATCCAGTCAAAACCTTTCGCCGTTTGTATCTTCACTGTCTCTCCTTCATTCTATGGACAAAGAAATCTGCTCAATTTATCATAACTGGGCTTCTAGAAAGAATGCTTTCTAAATAATTGGGCTCTAATTGTCCTGTTGTTCTCAGCTTTAGGCCTCAACAAACTACAACTAATAGGCAATGTTGTTCTGGTTTGCCTGGACAGACGTCTCTGAGCAGGTGAGCCAAGTATATCTTCACGTGGTATATTTCTGAGATTAAGTAAATTCAAAACAACAACAGTATTGTCATGCTTTGACCTTACAAGTAATTGTTTTGCACTCTGCTAGTCCATTTGACTGTGGATCGTCTGTACTACTTGTAACATGTACAAAGGCCCATTCTCTTGCAAATTTCTGAAATAACTGACTAGTAAATTGAGTACCATTGTTAAAAATAACTTTATGTTGACTACCATGGACTGAGAAATGATGTTTCAACTTGGTAATAGCAGTGGATGTTTGATTAGGTAGTAAATCAATCTCAAACCAGTTTTAATAAGAGTCTACCAATGCTAAGTAATGCTGATTGTTCCATTCGAATATGTCAGTGGCAACTGTTGACCAAGGTAGTTCAGGAACTTGACTTAGCTGAAGTGGTTCTCTTTGCCAATGCGGTTTAGTACTATTGCATACTGAACAAGAAGAAAGTACTTTATCAATGATCAATGTTTTTCACTAGTGAAGGCCAAAATACTAGTTCTCTCATCCTTCTTTTGGTAGAGTCGGAACCTGGGTGACCACAGTGCAAAACCTGCATATATTCATGTTGTAAGGAAGCAGAAACAACAATTTTAGGACCTTTGAAAAACATGCCATCTTCCATCAACATTTCATCTCTGTAAGGAAAACAGGTTTGCACTTCAGGTGGTACACTAGATTGCTTTGATGGCCATCCATCATTAAAGTTGTGGTTGAGCTTTTGCAACTTTTGTCCAACTTTTCATCGAAAACATCAGCATACTCTGAGAAATTGCTTCAGAAAAATTGGAACCAGGATATGCGCTTATATGATGAACTTCTTTGGTAAAAGCAAGTAGATTCATTTTCAAACTGTCTCTGAGATGCAATAATGACTGCACAGGTCTTCAAACTACATAGAACAACAAGCTGTAACAGTTCTTAGCCAAATGACATGAAAGTACTACTGAGCCTTCGGTTTGAATTTCTTCACCTCCATAAGCAACAGGTTTCACACTACTAGCCACACTGAGATGTTCGTTAGCTCTCACCATAGCAAATGTGTCTGCTGATATAACATTACACTTTGAACAAGTGTCTACTTTGAGCTCGGTGGATTTACCATTGATCTGCACAGTACAAAACACTTTGTTCATTGCCAACAAATTCACTGCATCCCCCCTTTCACCAATTACTGATACACCCTCTACGTAGAAAATAGACTGCTACAATTCCCATTGATCAGTTTGCTTTTTTGAGTGACCCTTCTTTGTAACCTTGTGAGGATTATTTGATTTGCAAAACTTTTGAAAATGGTTCCATTTTTTACACATGTGGCATTGCTGACCAACTGCTAAGCATGTTTCTCTTTTAGACTCAAGATTGGCACCACAATTGCGACAATTAACAATAAAACTGGATTTGGGTTTTGCTGACTAAAGCTTGTACTGCACTGAGCATGCTCCTTTCTTAGAACTTGCTGGAAAACTATGTGGGTTCCCTGGTGAACCAGCAGGGGCTTTGGCTGCCATGTGCTTAGGCCTGCTTCTGTTTGCCACTTGTTGCATACAATCTATGTTTGCTCTGCAGCCTGCTGAAATCATGCTCTTGTCACTTGCAAACATGCTTGTGCATCTTTCTGTAACTTCATGGATTATACAAATCTCAATAGCTTCACTCAATGTTAACTCACTGTCACGAAGTAAAATCAGCACTATTAATACTACATACAAGCCTGTCCTTTATTAAATCATCTTTTAAGTCTCCAAACCAACACATTTTAGCTTTGTTTCTCAGGTCAGTAATATAAACTGCAAAGGTTTCCCCTGGTTTATGAGCTCTTGTGTAACACAAATGCCTCTCTAATGTAATATTTGTCTGGGGTTTGCACATTTCCCTGAATTTGTGCTTCAGACACTTGGGGGCTTCCCTTGATTCAGCCTACTGTATATACAAATGATCGCTGTCTTTCAATGGCCTCTGACCCAGATAGGTTTAGTTAAATGAATGCCCTGGTGCATGCATCTTTGTCAGAATAAGCTGCTTGTATAAAATATTGTACTTTTGCTGAAATATTTTCCAATTCTCTGCAATGTTCTGATCAAATACAACTGGTGAGGGCTTTCAAAATCTGTATGCCATATTAACACATACCAGTGAAGGCTTTTGCAAATATGCATGAATACATACACATGCACATATGCCAGAAATGTATGCCAGTATTTGTAACTACCACCAATTGCACAACAAGCCTCTTGTGAAATAAGTCTCTCAGGCACTGTAACACTCGCAAAATTGCCATACAGCAAAAGTAATTTATCATCATTTTAAGAAACATTTCAAATAACTGAACTGTGAAAATGAACTGGACATTAGAAGCTCAGAGTTCAAAACATTTCAAAATAACTGCACTTTGCGACTAAATAGTACAGGGCACACTGAAACTTCTCCAAAATGGTGGTGCTTTGCTAGATAATTCTTTACAGTGCAAGAAACACTTTGTAATGGCAGTAATTTGCAAAAAGCCCAATAAACTTTTCAAAATGGCTTTACTTTGACTGTGCTTCACAAAATAGTTGCACGTTGCACACAGATAAACTCTTTGTAATACATGCATAGTAATAAGCACACACTGTAAGCACGTTTACACACTCTGAGATACTTTGAATAACTCTAGTTATGCCCTGGATACAATACAAAGTTGTAGTTATGCCAAAACACAGCACTTTGCCAAAAACATGCAATTCATAGGTTCATAGGTTCATAGGTAGGTACTAGGCTATTGGCCCAAGGGCCTACATAAGCCTAGCCAGCAAGGTACCATAGCTTACGCCACCCAAAAAAGTTATTTTCCCGTGCCACTGTCCAGCAGAGCCACAGACATGATCCCCAGGGTGTATTTCCTATTTCCCATCCACTCATCAAGATTTTTCTTGAAGAGTGCTAATGAAGAACTGTGCTTGACATAGATGGGTAGCTTGTTCCAGAGTATAGGAAGTCTCTGGGACAGGAATCTATCCCTCCAGCGTGTCCTGAATATTGTGGTGACAAGGTTTGGGTCCCTAGAGCATGTAGCTTGGAGGGATTGGGATTTCTTTAGGTGTTGCATGTCCAACAGCTCTTGGTTTGACATAGGTTTATATGTTAGGCAGAGATCACCTTTATATGTTAGGCAGAGTAGGTGATATGTTACGGAGTAAAGCTGGAGATTTTTGAGGCGGTCAGTGTAGGGCATTTGCTTGAGGCCAGTAATCCTCTTTGTGAGGTACTTCTGTGGCCTTTCCAGCTGCTGCAGATGTCTTGTGAGGTAAATTCCAAAAGGGGCGTTGTACTCTATAATGGGTCTAATGAGTGATGAGTAGAGGGGAACAATGACCTCTTTTTTCCTGGATGAGAACCCTTTTATGATGAGGTGTGCCACGTAGAAGGACTTCCTGACTACTGTGGTGATGTGACTGTCAAAGGAGAGACTACTGTCCACCTGGGTCCCAAGGTCTTTTATCATGCATTTGGTGTTAAGTAGATTGCTGCCTATGTGGTAGTTCATGGGTGCAGAGTTTTCTTGCTTTATGTATGTTTTATGTGCCCTTTCTACCCTTATTTGATTCATTTTGCTCATTTAATCTCTTTTTATACCCATTGTATTTTTGTTGTGCTCATTTTACTGTAAACATGCCCATTTTGCTTTAAAGACATTCATTTTGCTTTAAACATACTTGTTTTGCTTTTTTGCTAGCAGTTTTATCAAATATCTTAATCTTAAACATTTTGCTTAATTAATAAACTTTTTGCGCCTCTCACTTGTTTAATAATGCAGTCTGTGCCCTCCATTTTATCTTTTTTATAAAGTAAACTGTTCGTGCAAGTTTTCATTACCTTTGGTTCCTTTATGGCTCTTTTTTGTACTCATTTCTCTTAGTTTACCTTCACTATTATCTCTGCACCTTGTGGCTCTGAATATCAATCTTTGGAATCCCGGTTCTGACACCATGTCGCTCATCTAGTCAGGATGTAATAGATGAGTCTTTGTGGGTTCTGTTCAAGCAGCTTTATTATGTACAAATGCATCACAACTATAGCTTAGGAACTTCAACTTAGGTAACTTATTTACAAACTAATTGCATTCATTCTCACATGCTCACTCTCTGGCTGCACTTTCAAAATGGCAGTAGGCAGACCACATGCCTGCTATTTATATATGCACGTTCATCACTTGCTATGCTTCTTAAAGACACATTATGCACTGTGCTCTACATAGGTAAAGTTTGAAGACTTATAAGCAGCTACAGGCAAGCATGCCATAGCACAACATTCTCATTTATGTGCTGCAATTGTATGGCATAGCTTATGAGCCAGTACTTTATATTATAGGGCTTAACAACTGTCTGAATACCGCTGCACAGCTTAGAAACTTGGCTTCATTATTATGTGAAAGATCCAGTCATAATGTTGAGGGTTATAATGGTGTGAAGTTGTGTATTTATCTTGAAATGATGCAGGACCCCAGGTGACATGTTTGTAGGTTTCCTTTCCATAACAAACTAGCCAAAGGAGGGAATTGCATGGCAAGGCATCCAGGAGATACTGGCTTTCCATCTAAATATATCATTGTGGTTACCAATCTCAGTTAAACATGTTGAAACAAATGCAGGAGAATCTAAGCAGACTGCTGGTACAGCTGCACTGCGGAGGACCAGAGACTGACAGTCAGCTCATCTGTGAAGGGCTATCCCAGGGAGGAGTAATGCAGTAAAGTGATCAGTACAAGTAAAGCTTTTCTTACATGGAAAAAAGACTTAAGAATGACTCTACCAATAAAAATAATGGTGGTGGAATCAAGGGCTGAGGGTTGATTATGGGGTTTTGGGGTATTTTGTTTTGTCACTATTTGTAACTATATATTTTTGGATGTACCAGTTCTAGAACTTCAGTCCTCAGTTTTTGTTCTACTACTTTTTCTTGAACCTGTTGTAATATTTGCCTATTCTTAGGCTGGATAAGTAAAACAAAACTGAAACGTTGCTGCTATTAACATCTCAAGATGTTATTCTTCGATAGGTAAAAGACTGAAACTCCATTATAGACTTGAGCATATAGATATTTACACTGCTGGCAAAGTAATAAGTACATCTTAAAGAATAAAATGTAGACAATGCGGGTAATGTAATAATGCAGATATCATATGATTGCTGGTCCAAAAATATAAACGTTATCTTAGCAAGAGAAGACAGGATTCTAACTAATACATATGAAAAAAAGAGGTTTGTTTGTCTGTCTACTAAATCCATCTTTCATCTATCTATCTGTCTGGCTCTCTGCCTATCTAAACTGCCTTTTTTAATTGAGATTGAAGACTGACTCACAGGGACCTATTTCAGGTTCAGATGGAAAATACACGTGGTATATAGATGATATATAGCAAATCAAGGAGACAAATACTTAGATAACAATATAGAAATAAAACAAACTATGCTATAATCATCTAGAAAAATTTAGAGCTGGGGAAAGTGGGAATTTTACAGATTGCAAGAAGGTATTAAGAAAACACAGAAAAGTGATTGCAGATTTAAATGGCTGTAGTATAATAAAAACAAAATAACAAGATCAGATAAATTGGAGTGGGTTTGTGAATATTTTGCTATGGCTTAAGTGCTTTCCATGCAGATTTTAAGACTGGAATGGAACTCAGAATACTTGCTAAGATTTATTATGCTGGGAGGAACCATTTCTCAGGTTGTTGGATCTAATATGTAGAAGGCATACTTAGTAAAATGTATCTTTTCATGGGGGGATGTGAAGTTAAAGTGTATACTTGGGGTGTGACTGTAAATTGCAAGTCTTTTTTTGAAAGTCTGCCTTTCAGTTATGAGAATGATTCTTGTTTTAGGATCTTATGGGGAAGCAGCTATGCTGAACTGGTAGCCATTTTGCATTTTTTGAAGCGAGAGCAGGATGTCCTGATTGAGGACTTCATTTCAGGAAAGTGATTGGAAAGGGGTGTAACTGGAGTGATCCAGGATTCAGGATCCGTTACAGGCACTATATATGGGGTGTTTGTATGTAGGAATATTTCCATTTTATCCAACTTGTTTTTAGACTAAACGCACTAAGAAGGGATCTCTTTATGGTGAGAGGGCAGGAGACCTTTTGTAGGGATGTATAAGATGTAGATCTATTATGGAAGGTTATGCTCTACACATTTGAAAAAGTGGTTTCTGTTGATTGAGGTGATAATAAAGATCTCTTTAATCAGCAATAAATCTTAGCCTTAGCACTACAAAACCGTTGGCATCAGCAGGCCGTTTTCTTTACTGGTATATGTCTCACAAGTAGTATATATGAGATGTCATGGCTTTAACTCTTTGAATGATCTGAGGAGAGCATTATTCTGATGTGAAACAATATTATGGATTATCTTGTCTCAGACGCATTGCATTGCCTCAGTGAACAACAGTCACTTTGGAGTAGTCCAACTGAAGGAGTATAGGGCATTGCTAAGTCTCTGGGAATTAAATTATTCATTTTTCTTGAATAGCAACACCACTTTGTCTGTTGATATCAATGTTTCTCTTACACCAATATATAAAAAGGAAGATGATAACTGAACGCATTGGCTACCAGTGTCTGTAATGCATGGATCAAGTCTAATGACAAGGAACTTAGTAAGTTATTATAATGAGTAAAACAAGTTGTGCAAGACATAAAATCTGTGTTGCTGATCCTGTGCTCTTGTCTGACATTCTGTGCTCTTCTCTAACATTTTCCATCTGTTGTTCAAGACCACAGAGAACAGACATGCAGGCAAGGAAAAGTAATCACTTTGTTGAATTTAATCTGAATGAAAATGGATGCCCAGTGTATGCCACAAGGAATGTGCATTCCAGTTAAAGAGTAGATTGACCAGTGAAATATAGCAGCATCACCAACTCTTTTATGTTCCTTTCTAGAATGTATGATAGGGCATCCATACTATGATGGGGCAATTTTTAGCTCTAGAAATTATTCCATAAGCTACATTTCAGACATAAGCATGATGACAAGAAGGGAAAGTGCAACTCCCCTTTGAAAACCATATCTTTTCCATGCTACTTCTTGCTTAATACAGATCAGTTTAAGACCTTTAAAGTTTGTCTAGGTATTGTTAGCACTATCAAAAATAGCATTATTGTGCCTGAATCTCAGTATACAAGTTGTATTTTAATTGGCTGAAGACAAATTTGGTCTGAGATGCCAAATCTCCAACATTACATAAAAATGAGCCATACAGTCTCTCAGTGATTATATTCATTCTACTTTTAATGGCCTGAAGTAGACTGCTCTGGCCTGATATTGGTCAGTTCAGGACAGCTTGCTGTCATTCAGAGGGGCATCAAACCACACCTAACCTCCTCTCTCAATTGCCCATACACTTGCCCAGTATATATAGCTTTCACTATGGTAATGCCCTCAGTCTGCCTCAATCAATAAAAAGTAATACGGTTTCTAAATTACCTAAAGTTCAGTAGAAATTAAGTCCACTTACAGACAGTTCTATAAAAATCACAATCACATTATGGTTCTTGTCTCATTGTCAGTGTTGGTCTTCCCATTTCTGTTCCTAACCATTTTGGATATATGTATGCTAGCATCATCACTACCATATACACACTACTACCTGTAAATCCCATAATCCCATATTCATGTTCATACAGTACATGACACCTACCATAACCACACTCACTATGCCTCCTACACTACTTCTTCTGGATACCACACACACACACACACACACACACACACACACACACACACCTATGTACAACAACAAATACGTTTATAATTGAAACTACAAATACACAAAATTAAGGCCCAGTTACTAACATATGGACTAAAAACCAGCATTCTAATTAACCAAGCAGTGGGATTTGAAAATTGCATTCAGCAACTGTCTTCAGACAAAAACTCCAAAAACATAGTTTCTAAACATCACGTGAACTAGCAGCTTAAAACCATTCTCACACCAAAAATTAACCTATATAGATATTATTAACTAGTTTCCAAAACACCCTGGCTGCACAAACTAACAAATACAGATTCTAAATGTCACTAAATTCTGTCAAAAAAAAAAAAACTCCATTACAAAAGTCATTGGAACACATAACAATTATATTCCTACTTTTGCTATGTGGTCTTCTGAGAACCAGTCTTTATCCAAGTTGACAAATGCAAAATCCTTAAGTATGATCTTTATAGTAATTAATCTCTGCAACAAATTGGTCTCAGCATCAGACCTTACCATCAATGAACAATGTTAAACCATATTTCAACAACTCATTGCTGTGCATAAGAAATTCTCTTACTCGTATATACTACCTGAGATCCAAAATCCTTCCCAGTTATGAAGCAGTTTAGCTAACAGGTAGTTGGTCAGCCTTAAGAATGCTGATACTTGAATGAACATTCAGTCAAGGTATGAGGTGGTGCAAGGAGGCATTGCTCTTTATCCCTAAGATGCAGTGACCTCAGATCTGATTAGGGAGGTACAGGGGACATATCACACTGTGTGGAGTAAGGGTTGCAGCAGCCCACACAAAAATAAAACTTTTTGCATTGATTGCATAGAATGAAGATTTGACTATTTTTATTCACTTTGCTGTCAGTTCTATGTATCATCTTGTCATCACAACCTAGATGTGGAAATATAGAAATTGTAAAAATGGTAATCTAAAAAACATATTGTTTATGAAATGCATATCATCACATGCCTCTGGATTCACTCTCTGTCAGACGCACATCAAACTATTTCTTACATATCCTGTGTGTGGCTAAAAACAGAAAAAAGAGACATGCAAATTTATCAGTTTAAAATTAAATTGAGTTATATCCAGTTCAAAACTCAAGATATTTCCAGGAGCTAAAGAAACCATATTCAATCAAAAAGCTAGTGTAATACATTCATCTTGTTTTGAACCTCTCTTGATAAATTGTTCTGTGCTGTCACAGCAGCCCCTAGAGAATGGGCATTCCCTGTGTATAAGTACAGATGTACATCTGACTCCATTGCATACAGAGATGAACTTGTGACTCACTCAAACAACAATTTCAGCTGGAGTAACAACCCAGTTGCTGGTGAAGCTAGATAGGGAGGGAAAGGAGTGAAAAGGCCTGTTTACCTCTGCCAAGAGGGGAAGTAAAAGTTGTGGCCCCTAAGAGTGACTGCCATTAATGAATCTTTAGTGGAAACTGAGGACCTAACAGGAGCCATCTGCTTGTGATGGGAGGGTATGGTTGCCTGAAGGGCCACTTCACTTGCCAGAAGTAGGTTATGGGCCCATGTTGCATGCATTTCACGTTGCTTCCTCAAGTGTTTGTGCCCACATTTATTTATTTATTTTTTATTTAACATTTGTTGACCGGGAATGTCTGACTAGGTTCCACAGAGCCTGTTTTCAGCGGAGGCCCGGGGAGAAATGCTCCAGATGCATGTCTTTGGAATGTGGGAGGAAACCGGAGTACCCGGAGGAAACCCACGAACACAGGAGAACATGCAAACTCCACACAGAAGGCACCCCAGCCGAGAATCGAACCGGAGAACCTCTTGCTGTGAGGCGACAATGTTAACCACTGCACCACTGTGCCACATGCTTAAGGGGACATTATGGCAAGTGAATAAAAAGCACCTAATGGCTGTATTGGTGATGGCTGCACTGAGATTGGATCTCACCAGCTAAGAAATGAATATCAGAGTTGTATTAATCAGCAAGATGACCATGGGTGGGGTGGCAAAAAGTGTTACAGCAGTACAAAGAAAAATCTTCACATATTTGTTTAGCCAGTTTTTCCTTTGCCTTTCATAAGGTTGCATGATATTATTGTTTTCCACTCAACAACATCTGGAGAAGATGTTTTTATTGCAGCCAACAGACTTCACATCAGCTTCTTCCTAATACAATAATTGCACTCATAACACAGTTCTTCTGGTCAGAAGAATAATGACTTCCATTAAGGTCTGAGTAGGTACCACCATACTCCAAAGCCACATGTGAAATTAGCTTATGCCAGCACTTCAACTATTGCTGGTATTTTTTTTTTTCTTTTGCAAAGCCATCTTTGTTGTATTCTCATACTATGCACACAGTAGTTCAAAAGTTGTTCACTGCAAAAAAGCTCTGTCTCTGGGCTATAGGTATGTTCCGCAACTTTGCATTTTCTTACTGCATGACAATGTGAAATAGCTTCTTGACAAGAAAATCTGTGCAGTATAAGTCCACACACTATAATGAGCGCCTCATATATACTGCTGCTGCTGTCAAATGAATATTTTTGACAGTTTGAACTGCTGCTTGCTATTGTACTGTAGTCAGTGAGATTTTAAAAATCCTCAGAGTATCAGCCAGAAATAATTCTGCTCATTGCAACAAAGCAAAAGCTTAAATTTTTTTTATCTCTGCTTTGCACCTTGCTGAAACCCTACCATTCATATTATCAGTGACAGTTAACATTTTCTCTTCTTGCACTACATAATATGCGGTAAGAAAGAAATAAAATGCATTCATTATGGATCAAACCTATACCCCCTCAGCTGCTGTCAGTGTGAGGTATCATTCCTTGTAGTGACATTTTTAACTTTCCATCTACAGGATAAAACAAAAATAATTTTAAATGGCATATCCCAAGGTGCTGCACTGAACGTCATTAATGACTGTTTCCTGAGTTAAAATTAATCCTCCATGAGTTCCTAAATTCAAATGGGTAAGCATGTGTGTATCAAGATGAAGTCATTTAGTTGTAAAGGAACTTGTTATGCCGAAACCTGAAACTTAAAAATACTTAAAAATAAAAAAGTTCTACACTTCAGTTCCAATTTAAACTTGTACTAGTATGATCTATTTGTACATAAAATAATGGCACAATTCTGCAGACTTACACTAACCAATAGTTTCATCAAATGGCAAGAAAAAATAGATACCTACATTTTTAATGCTTGCCTTTGTATTCTGAGTACATGTGACAGTAAAATAGTCCTGTTATACCAGAATGGTGATCATTTGATTCATGAGTTGTTAAAGTCACTGAGTTAATGTATACTGCTGTTACCTGGAGGGGTACGAGCACAAGAACATAGTGTTCGTATAAAACTCATTGCATTATTCATATCACATCCATATGCTGCCAGTAGATGATAAGATTACTGGTGTAAGTCAGTAGATATTAAGGATATAGTCACAGTTTTAAAAATACCTATTTTTGAAAACGAGTTTACATTTTTAGATCACTTTTTTTGCAATACTAAAATTATAAAAATGATACCAGGATCTTGAGCTGTCAATGTTGATTAAGTACTGACATATCAACAACTCAAAAACTAAGCTTTCATTTCTGATACAGTACCTAAAATAACTGCAGCACAGTCTAGGCCTGTTGCATTTCTTAATATTTGTTGCTGCTAACTTCTTATTTTCTTTTATTCTGAACAAATGTGCACCTTTTGTGTATGTAGATAGAAATGTTTCTTGTTGTCTGTGATGTCCTTATTTCTACTTCTGTCTCACATGAAATACAATCAGTCTTCTACAGAACTTTGTGATAATGTAAGTGTAGTTTGATTAGTGTTTACTGTTACATGTGATACTAGTGCCCAAGGTGAAAAGGGCTGAATTAGTGAATAGCACCACTGCATAAATTTAGCAGCATTCTAGAAAACTATAAACTAATAACAGTGTCATTGCTGACCTTTTACCACAGACTGCTTTGCAGCTGCAATGATAACTGTTCAGCTTGTAGCTCAACACAAATGCTTATCTGTAAGGTTATCATCACATTTTACTTATACACTGATTGGGGCCATATACCTTCAGGTCTTTCTTTCAGTATAGTAAAAAAAAAGATCTAAAACTGTGTTATGCAAATATGATCACTAGACTTGGTTCAGACCTATCAAAGTCATACACTGTCACTTAAATGGGTTGTGCACAACTGAAATTATGTGACTGTAACATTAATGTGATTCACTGTACCAAGTGTGAAGAGGGCACAGAACCCCAATGACAGTAGACATATGGTGTGTACAGAGCACACCATCATGTGCTGTCTGCCATAATGACAGTGGACATGTGGTGTGTACAGAGCACACCAATATGTGCTGTCTGCCATAATGATAGTGGACATATGGTGTGTACAGAGCACACAAACATGTGCTGTCTGCCATAATGACAGTGGACATGTGATGTGTACAGAGCACACCAACATGTGCTGTCTGCCATAATGATAGCGGACGTATGGTGTGTACAGAGTACACCAACATGTGCTGTCTGCCATAATGACAGTGGACATATGGTGTGTACGGAGCACACCAACATGTGCTGTCTGCCATAATGACAGTGGACATGTGGTGTGAACAGAGCACACCATGTGCTGTCTGTCATAATGACAGTGGACATATGGTGTGTACAGAGCACACCAACATGTGCTGTCTGCCATAATGACAGTGGACATATGGTGTGAACAGAGCACACCAACATGTACTATCTGCCATAATGACAGTGGACATGTGGAGTGTACAGAGCACAACATGTGCTGTCTGCCATGCCTCACCTGTTACCACAGTGCACTTAATGCTCTGCATCTATGTGTATTATGAGAAAGCTATATACACTATGGAGTACTGGTGTGAGACACATTCACACTCCAATCAGCTCAGCAGGCCCCTACTGTACATACTACAACATGTTGATTCCGACATAGAGTAGCATTGCTGGAATTGAATTAATCCTCAAGTCTTTGTTAGTACTTTCATTAGGTGGACCCTGTTTTTCACAAAGTCTCACCAAGATGACACTGATAGGGGGTCTGTATGGAGAGATGATAAATAGGAGAGTAGTATTACTGGAACTGAATTCATCCTCGGGTCTTGGTGAGTATCTTCATGAGGTAGACCCTGTTTTTCACAAAATCTCACCAAGATGACACTGATAGAGAGTCTGTATTTTATATAGCATATATCATGGACAGAAGTAGGTTAAAAAAATAAAAAAGATAGCTGAGTGCACAGGACCCAAAATAAAAAAGTGCCCAATCCTGGTAGGCACACTGGTACCAGGAATGGAAAAAATGGCAGTGTAGAATCCTCTAGACACAGAAACATTCCTACAATGGGACTAGGCCAGGCCTAGAGGGAGGATGACCCCCACGCCCTGTTGTAGAAGGAAGTAGTAGTCCACAAAAATCACTAAAACTGATAGGTCTAAAAAGAGCCATACAGATGACAGAGTGGACTACTGAGGATAAGAAACAAATGACGGATTGTTATTATTGTGCAAGAACCCCAGAATTTCCAGACAGAAAATATACGAAAAGATTAAGAGAGAAATTAGAGGAAAGAAAAATACTTCCACAAGAAAAACTCTCAGGAGCTTCAAATGCAAATGTGTGGTCATTATAGGTTTATAGGTTTATACTAGGCTATCTGCCCTAAGGCATTTATAAGCCTAGCTCCAGATTAATTGCTGACCTTTTACCACAACAGATCCATGAAAAACACTAAATAGACCAACCCCGGGATTCATGAAGCTCGGCGCAAGGCCGGTGTAAGGCCTGCGCCGGCGGTGTAGTGAATAGTCGGCGTAGTAGTGCCATATGCATAGTAATGAGTGCGCGCCACAACCACAGACACGTGCGTAGTGTACGTGAGCGAGCCCAAGTAGGATGCGTCCGGAGGCGTGGCTAAGCCGGCAGGCGATGAGCAACCTAAAGTGCTGGCTGCCACAGTCCACCCATAATAGTAATGGCACCAGCCAGGGCCCGTGCAGAATGAAATGCACGCAGAGTATGCAACATAGTACCCGTCCCAACAAAACGGAGAAGCAAACACAACCCACGAAGCCCTAAGTGTACCCGTCTAAGGAACAAAGGATACGCGTAATACTGTGTTCGTCCCGTAATGCACTGTCAGTTGGCATACCCAGAGAAGGTGTATCGCAGCATGTCAGCGCGCCGCACCGACATAGGAGTAGCGACTAAGGTTACCACCTGTCCCACTTTGCGAGGGGCAGTCCCTCTATGGGCAGTTGTGTCCCGATAAAAAATATTAAAAACGGCAAATGTCGCAAGATTGTAGGACATAATTATATCCCATAATGTAATGTAATGGTTGCATAAAATAGTTAGTTCCGTAACTAAAATACCTAAATGTGACAAGAAACAGAATAAGCAACTAAACTGCTACAAGAATAAGCTTTTATTTAGGCAAACAAGTGAAGTTCTATGCTTTGTACTGACCGTGGGTATGTGTCGGCCTGTAAAATCTGATGTGAGTCCCAAAAATGTCCCACCTTGGCCATTTGAAAATGTGGCAACCCTAGTAGCGACATGGCCATGGTCACCAGGGTTACCAACTGTCCCACTTTGCTATGGACAGTCCCTCATTTGACAGTTGTGTCCCGCCAAATATCGAAAAAGGGCAAATGACCTGAGATTTCCGGACAAAAATATTCCCTCAATATACCTCTAATAGTAGCATAAAACATATATTTTGTATATGAAACACATACATGGCATAAGAAACAGAATAAAGAACCCAAATGCTACGAGAATAAGCGTATATTATGGCAAAAAAGTGAAGTTCTGTCATCTCTACTTGCTGTGGGTATGTGTTGTCCTGCAAAATCCGATGTTTCCACAAAAGATGTCCCACTATGTGCATTGGAAAAGGTGGCAGCCATAATGGTCACAAGCAGTAGTGAGAGTACACAGCCGGGTAGCCGTGTCGACATAACAACAGGAAGGAACCAAGATACCCTAAACACAGGCAAACATGTGCATAGCAACATGTACCACGCCCAGCAACGTGTTCGTCGCATACACAGGACGGCGTATGTCTAAGCGTAATATCCAGAAGCAGAACCCATGCATGCAAATGTAATACACAATAGCCCCATTATAGCATGTAAGTCCCACCCATGTACGACCGTGCACCCAACCCAGCTAGCAGCCTTGCGCAGCTACACACCTACACACAATGGGCATACCTGAAATGTGGTAAGAAGTATAGTTTTAGGCAGTGCCACGCAGGCATATATGTACCCCACATGTCACCAACCCACCTCAGGTACAGATATGCAAATGGCTGCATGTGAATGTGTCGGCAGAATGTGTACATCCCGCATGTGGTATGGACCCATCCAAACCCTATAGGCTTGCACACGCCACGGTGCACATAACTGTACACATGTGGATAAGTCGGGATGTTGAACCACCGCACCGATGATTAGCTATGCAGACAAGTCAAACACATATAGCGGAACATGTGCCTACCAAACAGGACGTCCTAACAGGGTGCCACAGGCACAGAAGGGGAAGGTGGGACATCACATGTGGAGAGTAGCGTTGCCGGATGGCCAAACACCCACGGCCAAGGTAAAGGACGGAACAACATGCATATGGCCGGATGGATGTTGTTAGAAAAATATATATAGAAACACATATGAAGTGCCAGTTTAGAAGCAAAATACTATGTAATGCATTGAATTGTACTGTACAATATGGCAGTAGAAATGATCATGCATGTAATTGGTGAAGCTTAGCTGCAGTGTGATCGAACTCTGACCCTGGCAGTAACCAGTTCAGCAGGCTTATGTCTCTCAGCATTAATTATCTGCTGGGTTACAGAAAAAGAAATGTATGTACATGTATAACTTCCTCCCTTCCACTGAGGAGGATGGCCTTGTGAGCTCTATCGAAGATAGAGTACAACTCCTTACCAGAGAGACAAAGGAACGTATTAAGAAATGAACTGACTATTGTATCGGAACAGTCCAGGGTCCTTGAAAGAGCAACAATTACAGAAGGACACAGTAATTGACCAGGTGCCTTGCAAGGCTGTGTTATTCTCATGGGAAAACATTTTAAAAGCATTACCTCAGCACCCTCGTATGAATAGAATATTGTGGACCATAGTGATGGAAATGCCCTGTGACTGACCACATCAGTAAGGTGGGCAAAAGCTGATTGTAAACACTATATAAACAAATTGCTTCCTGTATAGAGTCAGACAAAACTCTTATACTTGTACTGTATAGTTTTTTGCCTCCCGGTGTACACTACTAAAACATTGTGAACCTGAGCTTCCTGTGTTATTGACTGTCATTTAGAAAAGCCTACTGATGTCTACAGTCTGGTTTTAACAACTTATTTGACATTGTGGTCCTTCTTAGCCAGAATTCCCTTGGTAAGCTACAAGTCAGAGTGCATGGGTGGTTAGACATCTGCGCAGGAAAAGTTGCCTAAATGGTTCTTCTTGAGTGAAAAGACCTCCGACTGAATTGTTGTGTGTAAAGAGGCTGTCCACTGTCTGATCTGTGGCTGAAAAGTGGAAAACTGGATCCCAAGAAGAAAACGTGCAGTCATAAACGGGAGGCTCAGGTAAGGAGAGTTTGCCTCTTTGTCTCTATTGTAGATCAGGGACCAGGCTACATTGTGTTTCTGTTAACAGTTGTGATAGCAGGTCGAAGACCAATCCAAGTAGTTTTACATTTGGACATAGATCAGGGGAACACAGAGTAGAGTAAATAGTCATTGTAGACACTACAGTGGATACAAGGAAGGAGATACCACATGGTACGAGAGAAGGGTTACGTAACAGTCGTTTAGAAGACATGGGAGATTAGTGCACTAAGAGATCGTGAGATCCACGTTTGACGGGTGATGCGAAGTATATGCAATTGCAGAGAGCACATAATGTGAGATATTCTGCAAAATGGGGTAATAAATATGACATTGATGGTATATTAGACAAAATATCGTTAGTGAAACATTGGAATCACTTAAAATGTGACGCAGATGTTCTAGGGTTACCACATGTCCCACTTTGCGAGGGACAGTCCCTCTTTGGCCAGTTGTGTCCTGCAAACAAACTGAACAAATGGCAAATGTCCTGATATCTTAGGACAAAAATATTTCCTATATTTTCTTTAATAGTAGCATAAAACAGTTATTCTGTATCTGAAACACCAAAATATTATAATAAACAGAATAAGCAACTCAAATGCTACAAGAATAAGTTGCTATTCTGGCAAAAAGTAAATTGCTGTCCTGTGTACTGGCCGTGGGTATGTTTTGCCCTGCAAAATCCGACGTTCCTAACACAAATGTCCCACTTTGGGCACTTGAAAAGGTGGCAACCCTAAGATGTGCAGGCTAAAAAACAGCGACAATTGGGTATCCCTCAAGCACATAGGTGGATTGAGGTAGTGAACCGAAGGGAACAGAAGACTAAGAATGCGAAAGCATCATACGTAGACAAAGAAGATAATAATACAGTAGTAGCGACACCCCCCCCTCCACCCCCTCCGATACCACATCCAGGATATGAAGCGGGAGGGCAGGCTAGTCCCCCCCATGTTATCCTGTGGCAACAGAGGTATCACAACGACCAATTGTAAGAGAAGCTATTGAAACCACATCCCGAACACGTAAAATACCTAGGGACACTCAACTAAGAAGAGAGTCACTAGAACAGAGTGAGGAAATCTGTCAATTAATTGAA
The DNA here is from genome assembly GCF_019279795.1 of Protopterus annectens. Taxonomy (NCBI): domain Eukaryota; kingdom Metazoa; phylum Chordata; order Ceratodontiformes; family Protopteridae; genus Protopterus; species Protopterus annectens. The sequence continues at coordinate 1,769,169,681 of NC_056735.1, read as the reverse complement.
GTACCGAACCCTCAGGCAGGACAGGAAGGCCAGGACCCAACTCCCTTAGTGTATGGACCGTGGACACCGGAAGATATCCGGAAAGTCACAGAGGGAATTCCCCATCCACAAAGTAATCACTATTCACCATGCAATACCCCTGTATCTCCTGATAGAAAAGCAAATGAGGAATGGCGGATGGTACAGGATTTACAAGCTGTAAATCATGTAATAATACCTAGGGTACCGATGGTGCCAGACCCACACACTATATTGAATGCTATGAACCCGCAACAGAAGTATCTTACCATGGTACATATAAGCTATGCTTCCTTTTCAATACCTATACATCCAGATAGTCCGTATTGTTCTGCATTTACATTCAGGGTAACAGATACAGCCATACCCGGCTATCGCAGGGATATTGTGAAAGTCCAACGATATTCGCACAGGAGATGGCTAGCAACATGCCGGGGTTTACTCCACCTGGGGGCAGTCAAGTTCTACTTTATGTGGATGATATCCTGCTTGCGGCCCCTACCCAGCAGCAATGTAGGGAAGATACAATAGCATTATTGGAATATTCAGCAGAACAGGGACATAAATTAAACAAGCATAAATTGCAAATACGGAGAATACAGGTCAAGTACCTGGGATATGTGGTATGCAAGGAGGGTAGAACATTAGATGACGATAGGAAGGCAGCAATTTCACAAGCACCAAAGCCAACTACCAAGAAGGGAATGATGTCCTTCCTGGGCCGACTAACTTTTGTCGAAGCTGGTTACCAAACTATGCTTTTGAATCGGCTCTATTGTCTGCTGTAGTCTTTAATACACCTATGGCAGCACAAGATATACTACACTGGATTCCAGTAGCAGAAACAGCTTTCTGCAGACTAAAACGATTGATAGCTTCAACATCTGTTTTATGTCTCCCGAATAATCATAACAGATGTTTTCAGACTGTAGATTGTAAGCAGGGATATATGACGTCAGTCTTGACGGAACAGCATGGAAGTAGGCAACGCCCCATAGCTTACTACTCATCGCAGTTGGACCCAGTGGCATGGTCATTGCCACATTGTGTACAGGCAGTTGTAGCAGCAGCCATGGCAGTACAGGCCTCGGCATCAATGGTATTATTCCACCCTCTCACTGTGAGAGTGCCTCATGCAGTTGCGATACTTTTGCTGCAAGAGAAAATAGCATTCCTGACCCGTGCTAGACATCTTTCTTGTTTGACCATACCCCTGAGTCAACTTCATATGGTGATCGAACGTTGTACAACATTAAACCCATCAACGTCACGTCCGACACCTGTGTATGGCACACCACACAGTTGCCTACAGGATATGGAGCAAATAACTATACCCAGACAGGATATTACTGATATACCCTTAGATGATGCAGAGGTGACAGTTTATGTGTATGGATCATGTAGAAAGAGTCCTACAGGAAAGAATCAAGTAGGTTATGCAGTAGTTATTGATAATGAGATTGTAGAAGCCCAACCCCAGCAGCATAACTTGTCTGCTCAAGCAGCAGAATTGATAGCTTTAACACATGCTTGCACTCCAGCGAAAAACAGATGTGTGGACATTTATACCGATAGTCAGTATGCTGTCTCTACAGTGCATGTTTATGCGCAGCAGTGGAAGAATAGGGGAATGATAACATCCACTGGTAAACCGATTAATCATGCGCAATTGATCTTAAATTTATTAGATTCCATTCAGTTACCTACTAAAGTAGCTAATTGTAAATGTGCAGCTCATACAAAGCAACAGGATAAGATTAGGAAAGGTAATGCACGAGCTGATGCAGCTGCAAAACAAGCAGCCTCACACTCAGAAAGTGTCATTTTGAATGAGGAATGACAATCCTCAGAGATTCTACATTTAGAAATGTTAGAAACAATGCAAACATCAACTACGAAAGCAGAAAAGCAGACGTGGGTAAGACGAGGAGCAATCCTTGAAGACGGACTGTACATCTCCAAAGTGAGAAAGCCAATATTAATGTCTAAATTATTCAGATATGCGGCTTTGTTGAGCCATGGGTAGAGCCATGTCTCAACAGGGGGGATGGTACAGTTGGTTAACAGAATATTCCTAACATATGAAATTAGGAACCACATACAAACATTTTGAGCAGCGTGTCATATTTGCAGTAAACATCATGCACAGGGAGCATTTCAACTGAAGTGAGTGAGTTTCCCTACACCACCATATCCGTTCCATACTATTTGTATGGAGTTTATACAGCTGAATAAATGTGAAGGGAAGAAATATTGTTTAGTGATTATACATATGTTATCAAAATGGGTAGAAGCAGTTCCAACCAGGAATCCGGATGCAGCAACAGCGGCAAAGGTCCCAGTAAAATAAAGTATCCCTAGATCTGGCATACCGGAAAGAAGCTACAGTGACAATAGAACACATTTTGTGAACCAGACAATCCAGCAACCTGGGGGATTATTTGGGATTTCCCTGAATAATCATTGCACGTACAACCCACAGTCATCATGACTGGTGGCGAGGTACAATGGGATCTCGAGAAATAAGTTGAGGAGGTTGATGAGTGACACTCAGACGAATTGGATTTGCTGTCTACCTCTAGCATTGCTGAGCATGACAACAGTTCCAAATGTAAAGGGTTTGACCCCCTTTGAAGTAGTATTTGGAATGGCATATTATGTGCCACAGTGGAAAGCTGTCATGCCTGCAGAGCTGGAGGTCGATGGCTCATTAGCCAGTTACATGGGAGGATTGTTAACCAATAACACTGTTTTGCAGTTAAACTCTTTTTCAGATAAAGAGCAAGCGAAGCCGGACACAGCGCTGACTCCAGTATCCTGGGTGTGTTTGACTGTTATCCAAACAAGTAATTGGACGAGTCCAACGTGGGAAGGTCCGTACCAGGTACTGTTGGCAATGCCTACTGCAGTAAAGTTTGCGGAAAGGTCGTCCTGGGGTCACCTGACCCTTTTCAAACCGGTAAAGAATATCCAGTCTGACTTACATGTTCTAGCCGATATACCATAGAGACAGAATCACCCGGGGCAGAGTGTATAACAATACAAAGCAACCCCAAAGACATTGGTTTACTGTCCTACTGATCATACACCTATTAACCATGTTTGTGGTGACTTTACTTTTGCTGGGATCTTTCCTGCATATAACTACACAGATACAAATAGTGAGACGTGATGAACTGGCCACAGATTGGCATCCAAACCTCAACACATACCTAGCCATGACGCGTGTGCATGTACAGACTATGAACATTTCAAATTGCTGGGTTTGTACTGCCATACCTACATCATATGGAGGACTTCCGATGTATGCTGTCCCCTTGGTGATAGATTGAGACTTGTGAATATTTACCTTTTGATACAGGTTCTGTGAGATCACAGGACAAAGTGGCACTGTACTTACCTGTTACACAAAAAGGAATTGTTTGTTTTCATAAACATGATACAGTCCAAGTTGGTGGGAGTAATTGTAACATAACTGTGTCTTACAAATGTCATATAACAGCCAAAGATTACAGTACTAGTTGTAGCACCATTCATGATTTGTATTTAAGCTTAATGAGAACAACGTGGAAAGATGTGCAGAAACATCCTGAATTGAATAAACAGTTGTCTGTTATAGACCGGAAAATGTTACATGCAGAGTTAACCCGCATCAGTAGTAAAGTAGAATATTGTTATTTTGTTAGTGGGAAAAAAGCATATCAATGGTTATCTGAGAATTGGTCCGGCAGTTGTTTTTTGGGTTATCTGGCTCCAGCCATATGACATACTGCAGAATTGCCTCTGGGTACGAAACAAAATGTAAGAGATATAGCTCGAAGAACTGGGAACTCAGTCAAGAAACCTACTAATCCAGTGGGTGAAATGGAAGCTGTTTGGAAAAATCATTCTTCTGCAAGAGATAAAGGAAAATTGACTCATATGGACTTGAGTGACAGTGTTATATCCTGGGCTGGAACACTCCCAGCTTATGGAGCAGTGAAATCAATCAGGGAACTGAGGAAGTTGTCAAAACCTCTCGAAGGAATGAGCAATGCGACTGTTCGCTCTCGAACTTGTGACTGATGAACTGAATGCAATGAGAACTGTTGTGCCACAAAATGTAATGGCTCACGACTGCACCCTGGCGAGAAGTGGTACGCGCTTATCAAAGAAGACTGCTGTGTTTAAGTACCACATAATAAGCACGAAATCAACGACCACCTAGAGGTAATACAGCAGGTATCAGCCATGGCGGAACCAGGCCCAAACCCACTGACGAACTATTTCCAGAAACCATTTGGTGGATGGGGTTCACTCATACTGAATATCTTGATTACCATTTGTGTTGTTCTGCTCATATTGGGAGCATGTGTCTGTTGTGGGATACCTTGTATGAAAGTATTAGTCAGGGACTCTGTTGACATATCTGTAACCGAGACTATGTATCAAGACCTGGAGTGGGATTTGTTAATACCAAATGAAATCCTTTCTGAAATGTACAACAAATGACTTGCCTAGTTAAAAGTTCCAGAGAGGAAGAGGCTAGGGAATGAAATAATGTTGTATATGTTTCTGGATAGAATAGAAGCAATCAAAGGAGGGAGAATGTTAGAAAAATACATATTTAAACATATATGACGTGCTAGTTTAGAAGCAAATAGTGTATAATGCATATTATTCCATTTTACATTATGGCAGTAGAACTTATCATGCATGTAATTGCCTGTAGTGTAGCTGCAGTGTGATCGAACCCTGACCCTGGCAGTAACCAGTTC
>NC_056735.1:1769067332-1769147601 GCF_019279795.1 Protopterus annectens | reverse complement strand
ATCCAAGGCCCTTGTAGGGTAGCAAGGGCCTGGACCCAAAGGGCCTTTCAAACTGTTAACAGGGGGGGAGCAATCAGGGCGGAAATACCCAGAAGGAAAGGCATCACCCACAACGCAAAAAACCCGCACACCATCAACATCCACCCCCAAAGAGGGACATACCACCCAAGGGCCTCCAAACTTTACCCCCGGGGTGACAATCTGTTAGGGGGAACACGCCCCGGGGCCCCGATTGTCCCGGCTGTTGCTACCCAAACCCAGAGGCCCCCCCCCACACATAACCCCTGTGTCATGTTAGTTACGGGGGCAGGCCCCGTGGGGGCTTGGCGTGGGGTCCCACTATGGGGGTGGCCATGGACTTCCCCTTTTAGCTTACAAGTTTGTCCCCGGGGAGGCCATACAGGTGCCCATAATCCAGGGTGTGCCAATCCCGAACATCCCCCCTTATAAAGGGCAACCTCCCCCCCCCAAAGCTGCCGGGAGGGTCAAAAGGCCTTTGATGGGGGAAAGGTTTCCAACTACCAACCTGGGGGCGAAACCCTCCCGGGTCGGGAAAAGGTCCCGCCTTTGTGGGGAATTGCACACATTTCCAAAAGGGTTTGGGGGTCACACCCACGGGTTTGGCCCGGGGCCGCAATAAAGCTGGTCTCGGTGGAGGCCCACAGGGTGTCCGGGGTCCCGGGCAGCCCTTCCAAGTGTCTGGGGAGGGCAAAAAGGTTCAGTCTGCCCCGCCCCACCCCAACCCCCCATCACACACACCACCTAGGGCATCATAGACATGGATAACTGCTGCCAGAGCCATGGCCTGCTGCTACATGCCAGAGAAGGTGCAGACCTACCCAGTGGGTAGGACATGTTTGCCCCAATGTAACATGTAGGTGGTAATCCATTCAACATGGTGGAAGTGTTCATGGAAATGGGTACCAATAATCAGTCGCATCCCTGTCAACACACACACGCCAATGTGGGTGGAAGACATTCCACTGTGGCCACCTAGTCTGGAAGGAATCACATCCACATCAGGTGTTCATTGTACTCCCAGCCACATCACACACCAGAGCAATGGTTGCGCATAATGGCACATCTGGGCTATAATTCCAACCTGACACCTGCACTCGGAAGGACCACAAACATTCCATGACGCTGACAAAGGTGCTGGGACATGTCACACGCTTCGCCCACCAAGGACTCCGGTTAGAGATCTTTCCAGCACGCCTGCTCTGTGGTGATCTGTGCCTGACATATTAACGGCCATGACCGAATCTGGGTGACATGGACATGTTCCACCTCCTAGGCTCCGCAAACACGGGCACAGCTTTACCGTCAGACACCTCACCACAAAGATGACTAGACGCTGGGAGAACAGGGTCAATGCCCAGAGACCCCCTACAACACGGAGAAGATTTCGCTGGCCCATGTGAAGCAGAGGCCCGACTGACTTTGTCCAGGAGTAATCATGATGTGTGGATGTGTGATCATAGGTATGCTTGCGTAATGCTGGACGGGGACAGGAGACTGATGGATGTGGTATCCATCCTAAGGGGTGTTAGCTGCCACACACAGTCTTGCTAGGTTTGTTACATGCCGTAGGGCACAGCCCGGTATGTACATGTACGCCATGTACCTATGTAGGGTCCACATGCCGTCATGGGTACCTGTGCTATGCTGATATTGCCAGATGTGCTCGTGGGTACCCTTACTCCACTACACGCGCGGGGGAACTGATAACAGTGCTCCCAGTAGGCACTACAAGTACACCATAATTGCATACGGTTGACTGAACCAACATGGTGCTGCTACATGTAAATCCACCACGATACCGTGTACACAGAACAAATGAATGCTGCACCTGCACTATACATGGTATGTCTGCTGCATGATGTCAGCACAAGCCACATCACATACGCACTCCGTCACTCCGCCATACACAACCACCAACATACACCTGCACTAAGCGGACACAGGTATCACATACACCTCCTCACTATCTTGTCCAATCTTGTGCATCAGAATGTTTGCATAACCGCCACCGATGGTGTAGTAGCCCACGGTTCTGGCGGCAGAGACTTCATCATATGCAATAGGTGATATAAAAGCACAGGCATAGGGCTGGTTCCAATGGATGACATCATGTGTGTGTGTCAGGCCTGTGCATTTACTGGGCAATGACTGCAGAATGCATGTGGATGTTTTGGAGCCCTACAGTTGTGTTTGCTGTGTGTGGGTATATGTGTACACAGTTCAGTCATCTGTGATGCCTACACAGGGTATACTTGCAGCCCCAGACTGTACAGTGCAGGAGGTACCGCTCATCAGGTCCGGGCCATGTTATCGCGGACCCGCGGCCTGCCTGGGGTCGCATCGGGCACTACCGGTGGAGGGTATAGAGTGGCTACTCTCCGATGACACATGTCCGCTGGAAACGTATTCCACGCCAAGCCATCCATGGGCCACGCCCACGCGGCCTGCTGCGTCCTGGTGTGTTGGTGTAGTAGCAGCTGCACTGCTGCTAAGCAATTTCAGCACCGTGTAAGTGGGCATGGAGGCGGCACTCATTAACGCTGACCTGCACTTGGTGGTGCTACTACCCACTTCACGCCCTATGCCTCACCCCCTACCAGGTGTTCCAGCACACCAGACAGCTCACGCTCACGGACTTGGCCGCTGCCTCGGGTCGAGGATCCCAGCCATCTCACCCAATCTCCTATCCAGAACATCGGCAAGATGCTGTTGGGCATTCGCCAATGACTGGATGTTCTCATTTAAGGAACGGATTGCGGACCTCTGCAGCCTCTGCCCTTCCTGGTTCTGCCCGTTAGCCTCGCATCGTGCCTGCGCCGCCACGTACAGTCTGGAACACGCGTCTGGTTATACCAGCTGCTGCACCCTGTACGGCAGGTGTATGCATCTAGCAGTGCTCCTCCTACGAAAGCAGCACCTACCACATGCCTGTGGCACTCCACCAGTCAATACACTGGCAACATCGTCGTGTACCGCACCTTCTGCAGCCACCACACGGTTCCCTGCTCGGTGCCAAGCAGACACTGACTGTCCGTCATCTATGGGCAACGGTGTTGGGGTATGTGTCGGCATCTGAACTCGATGGTGTGGGGATGAAGAGGACGTAGTGTGATGTCCTCCAATGGCACAGTGTATGCCTGTGACTTAACCCTGCCTGTGCCTCCATGCACATGGTCATCACCGCTAGTATCTGTGGGGACCCACTAGCATCGTGATGGACCGCGAGGAGGGAACAGCGACCTACCAGCACCTGTGAATACAAAAGACATACCGTAAGTTACATTACCACCACCGCAGACACACACACACAGACACACACACACACAATAATACGCATTACACACACGCTTCGAGACACATAATACAGATCGGACACACACATGCAGACTCATCATGCATGTCTTATTGCATCTGGGATGCTGCATTCCCAGACCACTGCCCAGTGAAAGCAGACCAGACATTTTTTGTGGCAGTATGCATACTGCCCTGGAAAGCGCACACTGCACATCAGACAGGTGTCTTTTAGTAGGCATCTGCAGTACACACATTCATGGTAGTTTGCATGCATCACCGTTGATACAATCAGCGCGATGACCACGGGCGGGTTAACAGTACATGGCTGCCGCCACTATGTCATGTACACCGCAAACATAGTATGCATCATCGTGGACATGACCGATGGTGTCCCACCACATGCACCACATCACACGGATGTCACAGTGCAGTGTTATATGTGTACAGTCCACAGATACAATGCATGTGTAACAAGGATGTCTGTGCAGGTGTCAGACACAGTGAGCTGTGTACATAGCTGTACAGTAGAATACGGGCACTGTGCCCACTGCACGGTAGCAGGACACAGAGTATACAGTTTCTGTGCGATCACGTGACCTGGGCGCCACATTACGCTGCCATGTCTGCCAAGTCGGTTCAGCTGCTCAGCAGCACATGTATATGGTAGACATTGGTGGCGCCTCTGAGTGGCTGCAGACAGGCATTTTTATTTCCTGGTTGTACCACCATCGGATGTCCAGGGGGTCCACTACAGTGATGAGCCCACTGTATGTGTGGACAGGGTGCAACGGGATTGACTACCCACTGCGGATGTACTGTGTGGCAACATGCCTGTAGGTAATTTCACCCATGGCCATGTTTGTCTGGGCTCAATCGACACCATTGTGTGTGATGGTATCATGCACACGGCCCTGTGGGTTATTACTATGTGACATAAATCCATACTAATTTGAGGTGTCACATTCCCTAAGGCTATGCAGACATTGCTGTGGAGGTCTGCTATGTCATGCATAGGTCATGTCATGGTGTGACAATGTTGCATGACAGACATCCAAGTGCATGGGACATGTCATGTGCCATGTCACAATGTATGTGCAACCCAATGCAGGAGCATAGGTCACACGTGGTAACACCTGTAATGCTCTGGCCAGATCACAGCCTCTTACTCATGTGGTATCACTCTCGTGTGCATACCGCAGGAGGGCAAGTATTACCAATGCATGCACTACATTAATAAGCAGCTATTGGTGGGAACACCTCCACCATTGTATAGCATAGCTGACTGCACATATCACACAACCAGGGTTATGTGGTGTCATGGCAGTCTATACTAACGGCTTTGTATTCCGGCTGTACATGGGTGGTGTGTGTGTCCGGGTGGTGCAACCTGGCTGTAACCGTGACTGGGGCACACCCAGGTACATGTCATTGGCACCTGGACACATGGGGGAATATCGGTTAATTGCACTGTATCATGCCTTTTACTAGCAAGCGAACAGACATACCTGCAATAGACCGCGGTTGTCTGTGCGACCGCCAGACGTACCTGTATAGGGATGACACAAGGTATACACATTATCCATTACTATACGCCCACGGTAGCACTGTATTGCATGTCATCATGCACCCTGTGGTTAGCACATGTGCTATGCACATGTCTTAAACCTAACATAGCATACTGTAGTATGCATCTTGCAACGCGGCCATATATACCTGGCATGTGTTGCTATATTATGTGTTGTACTATGACAGCACCCACTCCTCACGTCACTTATCATACAAACATGCAACACTGACTTACTTCAGGCAGCTCCGAGGCTCGTTGGTTGGGGAGACACCCACCTCCACGATGGGCGCTGAGGGTTTCAGCATGTTGTTCCATGGGTGTCCCCAGACTGGCTGCCAGGAGCTCCTCCTTGGGTGTGAGTGGGGGGCTGGGTTGGTGGACCACCACCTGTCCCACCTTGTTGTCTGGCGATTGCAGCGGCACGCTGTCGCCCGCATGCCGGATTAGGTCTGTGCAGTGCCCATGCGGATCTGTTGATATGTGCGGTTGTGGCACGCCCAGGGTGTTCACCCTCCTGCGCATTATCCTGCCACATGTCCCTCCGTTGTTGTGCCTGCAGTGGCACATAGCTGGCTAAAACTGAAGATCGTCAAATATTATCATGTAGCAACAGTCGGTATTATGACCTCGCCTTCCTCTGTCGGGCTAAAGGCGAGGCGGCGAGGAAACGCTTGATGGCATTATCTGTAAGACATAATGATGGTGACAGGTCACATTTACACTGCTGTGCTGGCATACTGCTGGGAATACGTTGCTATGCACACGTAGCCACAACATCTGCACAGTAATCTCTGCAAGGCATCATGGCGGTGACACAGCCGATGTGTTGCCGTCACACCATTGAGCAGTGGAGTTGTCATATCATATCTGTGTGTCACCTCAACACACTGTCAACTACCGCGCGACCATGTTGATGATAGCCTGCTGTGGACATGTGTACCTGGCTGCACCTGTGTCCATATCAGTTGGCACGGGTCCCCATTATGACAACGGTTCTACTGTTCACCTGGATGCTGTGTATATGCCACTAGAGCGTCCACGCGATGCGTGGCCATTATGAACATCAGCGGTGGCACTGCACACGCGCTACATGGACACCTGCATGCATGTAGCTGTGCCATGTACATCCACACAGCACTGTACAGGTGTTGGACAACTTGCCCGCGGCTCACCTGTGTTGCACATGTGGATACACATGGGACAATATGTAACCATGCCACATTAGCAGGAAAGGTCATGCATAGCATGTGCACCGCCACGTTGTCCACAGCAACACACAGCACCTGTAACACCACAGGGTGCATCACCGCCACATTACTGCTGTGGATGGTTGATAGTGACAATGCCTTTGTCCATCGCACCATGTAGGACTGTGATATACGCACGTGCAGCCTTGCTGGGCAGGGCTGCAAGGATTGGTATGGTATGCCACATACAAGGCACTGGGATGTGATCCACCTGGGGAGTGATGATATTGGCAGGGCGGCTGTCCATTCCATATGTCATTGTTATGTATATGGACATTACATTATGTCTATCACCATGGTGTGGTTACACTGGCCTTATGCAGGTAGGCTGCACGCTGCTTGGTGAAGTGTGTCTGGTGCATGCAGGTATCGCACATCCATGCAAACTTACTGTAACCCTGACAGGTGCTATGTACGGTGATATTGATCAACACAGTGCTGTTATGTAATACACACTGCTATCCGTGCACATGGATGGTTGCCTGGACTGACGTGGGTACCACATATGTCTACATCCAGTGCCTGCTGCCACCCCCATGTCTGCTGGTGCACTGCACAATCGCCATCCCTCCCTCAGGAAGCACGTGGTACAAGTTGGGCACAGCATAGGTATCCTGCTATGTATGGGGACAGGGATGTTCACATAGCAGGGCACTTCGATGGTATCGTCGATCTGACCATACACGTATGGCGCACCCTCATACATACAACCCATTCATTATGTTGTTCACAACAGTGACACAGCTATACTGCTATGCCGGAGACATTCACAGACGTACATGCTTACACAGATGCATGGGCGTCCGTCTGTGGCATGGCCTGGGCTATTGGTGTGGTTGTTTGCACATAAAAAGCACGTGTTTGAAGTGCGGCTGGCGAGGACCTACTGTGCACATGTCTACACAGTAAGCCTGTTCTACAGTGAGCATCAGTGATGTGCTGTGCACATATCATATCTGCACATTTTGTTGGTGTCTGGTTACTGTCACGGGCCAGTGGTGGGACACACAGGATATTGTTAAACATATATGCATGCAACCCCTGTACTGCTGTACCGCTTAGCTTCTCAGGTGCTAATGTGTCATAGGCATGCACACCGCACCGCACATGTGGTAGTGGGTGCCACCCGTACCCATCTCCTCTTGTGGGTTGCTATCATCCACACTATCTTTGTATTGCATGTTCAGGCTATGCACCTGTGTGGAGCTTGTGGGCATGCAATGCAGTACTATGTGCCTTTGCACCCATCGCAGAACAAGTCACACAGGTACACCAAGGCCGGTACACTTCACAGCTTCTGATGATGGCGCCATCGGTCGGTTTGTACACCATCCGCACACATCTCCTGTGGGACATGGTCGAAATGTACAGGCATGTCCATCAGTCACATGCCCACTGCTACCCCTACATGACGGCTATGCAGGACATGTGAAAGCGGTCGCCAGGCAACTAACTGTCACATGTATTGACGAAAGAGCAATGCCCCTACCTACATCCGCGTGGTACTGCCTGTGGGCATGTGCGTCTGCATCCATGCTATGGCCATAGATGACAGTTGTACATCGATATGTGCAACATACCTCATTGGGAGTTCTCATGTGTGCATGTTCAACATGTCAACGCATTGTTTGTGTCTGTCAGGCAGTCATTGTTGTGCATGGTTTACATGGCAGCCATGGTGTACTGTGTGTGATTCCAGGTACTTCATTGGGCTTCCAGCATTGTACATTATCACAGCACATTCCAGCCATCACGTAGCCATCCTAGATGACACTGGGAGGTGTTCTGCCATGTGCACATATGTCACACAGTACGAGGGTGACTGGCACACATTCCCAGGACAGGGTTCTGACTGCTGTGGATGTGTGTGATGCTGTCGACGACCATGACTGCGCCAGATGGTGTCATCTGGATGTGTAACATTCACAACACACACCTACCTTCACGTAGCAACACATCATCCACAACAATGGACATCCCTGCATGAACATTGTGTGCAGTATGTCTGTATGACCACTGCATGCACCACTGGTAGCCACCAGTACATGGCTTTGCCAACAGCAGCAGTGTGTATCCTGTGTGAACATGGGTTACACCATTCACAACACATCTGTGTCAGATGGCCCTGTTGTGGGTCACAGTGCAGTTCCACACATCATGTAACAGTATACATCATGCACCGGTATGTTGCGGACATGTGGACGGCTGTGCAGAGTCAACAACATATGCACACATGACACATCACTACGTAATAAAGCGTGTCTGTCTTACCACATGCTATTGTGACCACCCTGTGATGACATTGTACATACTCGTGGACTGGGACATGTGATGGCTCAAGGTGTATTCACCCTCCGGGTGTGTGTCTAGCCAGGTGTACAGTAGGCAGTGGTCTGCACGGGATACTGTACATTGGCCTACTCTGTCACTGCGACTGTTGACTATGGTCATACTCTACTTATTCAGGCATGTGGTATTTGTCCAGTATGACAGTCGTGGTCAACCTCACTACTGTGGCACACATGACCCGGACATCTGCCTAGGGTGTGGGGCCCACATGTACATCTTCACATGCCATGATGCCTCTGCAGCGGTGTCACATGTCTGTCTCCAGCAGGGCTGTCACAGGCAGGCACGGCATGCACTGATGTGTGACAATGCTTGCACCCTCCACTGTGCTGTACACAAGCACTGCACACACAGTAAGGCACGCCTGACATTTATCTGCGGTGCCTGGGACCTGCCTCCATGCTCTACACAGCCCACCTGCCAGTCCAGATTGTACACAGATCATACCTCCCAGGCACATACCTGGACTGCAACACACACAGGTGAGGGGATCACACATCACACAGTGATTTACACACATACTGTATTTTTTCCAAACACAATGCATCATAGGTAATTGCCTCCATGTTCGGATACCCATGTTTGTGACCGCTAGACACATTGTGACACGCGACGGAGCGTACACTCTACACCACAGGTTACATGCTGGCTGTGTTATCATACTGTACATTGCACCTCGGACAGTTGCTACTGCCATGTGCTGACAGCAACACGCATTTCCCTAGTATGGACTCCCATGTACCCACACATGCTTGGCCATGCACTACACATAGCTGGGTGACACATTACACAACACATACCATACCTACACAACCCTCGGCATGCACCATACCTCCATGTGTCTGTGTGCTATACCTACGGACATCCCCCTCTGGTTGATGAACATATATAGCCAGCGGCCCTGCTAGCCACGCCCTGGACACACACCCATCGCAGCATACATGGTACATGTGCTCAATGGCCGGTACTACCGACGTCTGCTGACAGTGGTAGTTAATGGCATGGCACCCCGGCAGCTGGACAGTATATGTGACTATGCTGACACATATCACAGTGCACTTCCGCTACATGTACGCACTGGTAGGGACCATGCTATTCCACACAGACATATGGTGGTACTGGCCTTTTCACAGACGCCATGGTGGTATTCATGTTCCATGCACATGTGCTGTATGGGCGCATGTGCAGGCTGTTGCACGGTGGGTATGTTCAAATGTGGTGCATCGCCGGCAGTCATGGTGGGTCTCGTATCCATCACATGCTCCACAGCTAGCTACCTACACATGACCGCCGTACATTGCAGTGTGAGCCCTCACGCAGTGTGGTGGTATGTCTGTGTTGTTTGGCTACATCCACATTCAATGTAGCATACAACAGTCACCCAGGCATTGCCAACAGAGATGTTGTTGGCAACATGCCAGCCAATGGGGTACCTACCAACAATACACACTCTCACTCACTACAGGGTTCCAATCCATACATGGACATCGCATTGTCCCTGTGGACACATACATGGTACTGCCATGCACAAGTTATGTCCTAGGACACTATCCCAATGTCACCTCCAATCTCCTAGCTGTTATATCCGCCAACCTGGTTGTTATGTGTCCCTGCAGCAGCCCACTGAATTAACTGCTAGCCCATTCATGGACGCGTGTGTGCCGACCACCCACACTACCGCATCTATCACACTACACATGGGTGGTACTGCATTGCGTGTGGGACTGCATTAAATACACCCATGACTGGACCATTTAGTATAGCACTGGGGCACATCCTCACATCCATGCTTCACACTCGTGGCGACCTCCATGCCTTTACTGGCACCCTTGTTTGACCTCTGTGTGCCACAGCACACCGCATCCACATGCTGGCCACCTGTCATACCATTGCATGGGTGGTTGGTGTGGTACAGAGGGTAACAGATCAGACATTCTCCCCACATTTCCCTTCAGCACCATTCCACATTCTAGTATTGCCAATGTACACATCGACCATCACATCATACCCTGTGTCTCAGGATGTTAGGCTATGTGACTCCTGGACAGGTCACACAGTGGTGCAAGCATATCATCACTACCTATGACATGTCAGTAGGTACATGTGGCATTACACAGTCCTCAGTCATGTGGCCCCTCATGTTCACTATTTGCTTACATACACAACATGCTGTCACGGAGTACTGTCCATGCCTACATATACCACATCTACATACCTGGCAGCATTCTAGCTCCACCAGCTCATACTGCTAACAACCATACAGGTGTCAGTGTGGCAGATATATCGTGTAGATGTCATTGCGTCAGATACATCACACATGGTGCGCCACACATCACCTTTGCATAGCGACAGTCATCCAGTGGGTATCACATGGATACTGTCCCTATACATGCATATCATTGTACATAGTTGCTGTACACACACATGCCCCACATGGTGCTGTGGTTGCCATATTCCACTGTGGCGGGTACACATCTGCAGGGCCACACATATCTGGACTATGTGTGTTGCTGGTACATTGGTAGCCTTTGTACTTGTGCCATACACACATCTACACAGGGCAGGGTTACAAAAACACATTGTCGTGTACCTTCCACAATGGCTACAACCTTACATGTCGGTATAGTCATGCGTGAAGTATACCAGGCTCAGACAGTTTACATATGCAGATGACAGATAGAACACATCTGTACTCATCCGCATACCACTTACAGGGGTATCTACTCTGTCATGGGCCATGTCCTCCGCATTACTGATGCATGTAGTACTCCTACATGGCGTTTGCGGGCGGGTGAATGAAGCACTCCTGCATATGTGCACACATGCCACGTTGCTTAGCCTGAGCTTCTGTGTTACCTCCATGAACTAGACACACACCATGCTGTGGAACATGGGTCCTGTGCACATCCCACAGGGACACACTGTGGCACTGGTCGTGTGATAGCTCCCTTGCTGATAGGGTGACACATACATGGTACCACCACAGCGGCAGTACTGTGTGGACATGCAGTTGACATCCACCTCTGCTGTTCAGTGGACACTACCATGGGAGGTGACACTACTGTGTACATTGCACATGTGTTTACACATGGACCTGCCAGACGTCATTGTTGCACACATTGCACCTGCTACAGATTGTTTGGACATGGTTACTTGCTGTTCCTTCCATTTCGGGTGGCTATTCTGCTACTACTCTGTCCCATATGTGCAGGCCATACATATCCTGTTAATGTACATAACACTAGGCTATACCTCCATCATGCATGCTATGCCTGTGATACTGTGTATGATGTCTGAACATATCCATCATGACAGCTTTACATTACACATACCTGACATAGTCACCCCTACTACGAGGCATAATGACTACCACGTCTGCGACATTACGTATGGCATCGACGGTATATGCCCATACACATGTGTGCTGTGACACTATACATACATGTCCTATCCCCTGCTCTGGCACTTCATTGTTGGACATCCACTGCCAGCATCGGCGTGGGTGGTAGCATTGTTCTGTGTTTTAAATCCCTGTGGCAGAGCTTGGGGTATCCCAGCTGTGTACCTGATGTCCCACTGCCGTCCACGCGGTGTCCACAGTCGTTGGTATGCCCAGCGGGTTAGCACTACATAACCACCTTTCACCACTCTCTGCTTTATGGACAGGTATCTTTGCCACAAACACCGTTCACATACAGTGCAACCGTCATACATATCATCGTTACACCAGTACATCTCGTGGGTTCATACCTTTCCTGTGTTGGTTTCCTATTCCGTTAGAGTCCCGCTTTACAACAAAGCGGCTCGGGTGAGAATGCAGTATTTGTTCGGTATGAACATACAGTTTGAATATCCTGGTAGTCTTCCTTATATCCGTCGTCACCTGCGGCATGTGGGTTCATCACACCAATAGCTGTTCCTCGGTGTGTACTTGTCGCATATCACCTGTGCATCTCCTCCATTAAATGCGTTACGCGTCGGAACTAGGGCATGGTTCATTCCTCGTCTGGCCGTTGGTTATTTGCACTACCTTCGTGGGGATGGTATGTATTGTGTTATGTTATGTGTGACTGCAGCCGCTATGTGTGGCGTCAAATACATTCGCTGGTGTTAGCCGTGGATTGTGTGTGTTGGGTATGGTATTATGTTCGACATGTGGGTGTCCATGTCCTGGCGGCTTCTGTCGATGGCATTTTGCATTCGGATGTGTAACATAGCTCTTGTATTCCTCTACACAACGGATGCAGGTATGCATCCGCTGCTGATAGTGTTTCCCACGCGAGATGTTGCGGGTATGCCGCTGTCATTGACTGCCTGTATGTCTTTGCTGCTATTTCGGCTTGTATCCCTTTGATATGTGCGATGGGGTATATCGGCGGCTGTGGGTGACGGGTACGTGTTGTGGGCCTTGCATTCATACATACACGGTATGCTTGTGTGTGTGCTCCATCCCTGCCTGGGGAGCTGCAAGTTACCTGTCTGTTGTTCTAGGAGTGTAGGTTTTGTTGATGTCGTCTGGTGTCGGTACCGCCTGCATGTGTGCTTCCTGCATGTATTCCTCCGTCACATCGGTGGTATATCTGCGGCTGTTAGATGCGTGCCGACTATCCCTTGGCATTTTGTCATGGATATTTACGGTCATTGTGGTCCTGTACTTGGGACGGCCTGTATGCTACCGGTTACCACCTATTCGGTGGTTTGCTTGTTTCACACTCGTAGAACACACAGCGGTGTTTACGGGATGATCGTGGCCCACGATCGCTGCCAGGGTAGCACATGCGTATTCCGCGTACATGACTATTGCTGTGTAACGCGTTGCCGGCGTATCGTGCTGAAATTAACATATCGGCCATACATATGGCCATGGTTTTGTACATCGCCCTTTGCATCACATGTTGGCTATACTCCTGTGGTACATTCTGGGACATTTTCGCTTTGCATCGTTTGACGTCGCCCGCCGCCTAGCCAGTGAGGTGCTCTCAGTACTACTTTGTGGGTACTGCTGTACATCACGCCTGTGGTTCCTATGCTGTATGCCTACACATGTTATTCCACTCGCCTGTCACATGCTCACCTACATACACATTTTACAGTGGTGCACACATTACACTCGCACAGCGGAACACCGACACCCTCACCTCACACATACACATACTGCCTTTCGCGGGGCGGTTGCACACAGTACCTCGTTGACCGCATCGCGGGCGTGTCTACCTCCGCCCTCATATCCTAAGAATATTACCCGCATGTCCTGTTACTGTACCTTGGCCTGGCGATCATCCCGACTCCGAATATGCATTTGGGTGGGTTGACCTTTCCATGGGTGGCATTCCTGCTCTGTCCACCCTCCCGGATAGTTGGGTTGTCGTTCACTATGTTTACTATGTAGAGATTTCGCGTCTTACTTCTCTGTAAACTTGCATCCCTGTGATTCCCTGTTTAACCTGTTGTACTTTATATCTGTGTATGTGTACATATATTTCGTGTGTAATGATATCTAACTCCATATCTGTGTATGCACATATGTACATATGTAGACACCTTGCGCCGAACGTGGCAGCATACAGCTACTCCGTCTGCTGTAGGACCCGCGTGTGGTTGAGGTGTTGGCGTTCCATGCTCCGCTGGCTGTTGGGTGTGCAGTGTTTGGGTGCTACCTATGTTGGAGTCACACATGGGACCGCCCTACGGTACACATTACGGGCGGCCATGTTTGTGTGCGTCCATTTCACTGTGTGTGTGCAGGTAAGGAGGTGTCAGTCCATGGGGCCTACGCTGTCAGAGTATGTGCTATACGTTCCCTCTTTGCCAAGGCATAGGCATATTGGGTCGCCTCCGTCTGCCTACTGGGGCTGGCACAGTGTGTTCATGGAGCTGAGCGCTGTGCCTGTGATTGCCTGGCAGTTGTGGCGGGCTTGGTGGCCCTCCACCATTATGTCCCTGCAGCAGCTGTTTCCGCGGGATCATATTATGTAGCATAGCACATACTATGAATATGTGGGCACATGTGCCTGGAGAGTACTGCAAGGCTCCACCGGATGTATCAAGCACCGGAACCATGATTTCAACAGCATATCCCAAACACACGCTCTATAATTATTCTGGTTTGTCGTGTGCCTCATTATAGCGTTCTTGCATGTGTGTGTGTGCATTTCTGATGGGTGTCATCATCCACGGCTCAGTGCATAGCCAGCATCCCCCACAAGGTCACCTTGTGTGATGTCCCCCCTGGCGAATACCTGATACAGCTGTGAGGCATGCCAGATATGGGAGTCGTGGTAGCTTCCTGGGCTGCCAGCACACACATCCATGATAATGCCCTGCACATTGCTACGACCTGGCAATTGATGGAGGGAATCCCTTGCAGTTTATGTAGCGTCTACCCTGCTCGGTGGTGACTTGATTTCTAAGTGCGTACAGTCTATCGCACGCCAGTACCTCCGGTATTGTGCCCACGGTGGAAGTGGCGCATATTGCTAGCCAACTCCTCCTGAGATCTGGGGAAGTATATACTCATGGGCATGTCGTAACATGGCATCCAGAAACTGGTGTAGTACCCTGGATGCTGATGCCTGTGAGATGCCCATTATATCCCAGGTTGGCCTTTGAAAGGTACCTGTTGCCAGTATTCATAGCTTACACATACCTTTGTGTCCACTGGGATGGGCTCCCCTCTGTTGTCTCTTGTTCTCAGGCGTTGCTGGCACAGCTCCACTATTTGCTGTAACGTGTCCCTGTCACCCTGTAGCATCTACTATCGCCAGGTCTTGCAGCCCCTGGTAGGTCACCCTTGGTCTGAACACTCTCCTTCTCCTCTGAGGCCTATGGTAGTTGTCGCACCTCCTCCGCAACTCTGTCTGTCTCTAACACATGCCGATGCATCACGGCCATGGCAGCACCCAACATATACATTTTAAAAGTTCCCGTGTGTTTACACCCTAAGGTGCAGCATCTGGGAATCTGGCGCTGTGTGTTGTGGGCATTCACACTTTATAGTGTTGTGCTGTACACCTGGTGATGTCATTGGGTGTGTCTGTGCTGCCACGTATCTGTGTGTTATCTTCCGTGTTTACGTTACTTTTCTGCGCTGTTGCCTTTGGTGTTACATTACACTTGCCTGCATTGGTTTAGCTTTACACACCTTACTTTACTGTTTCTGCAGGTTGCACCTACTATTTCCTGGAGTGCATCCTGCAGGCACATGGCATCTCATGCATTTTGTCTGCCTTGCCATTATGCTACCTCTCTACTTGGCTGTGCTGTATCGGTTCTTCACTCTTTTGCAATTCTGCCATCCCTACTTTCTTTGCATTCATATGCCTCCCCTTTCCTGTTTTGCGGGATTCTGCATGCAGAGTTGTCAGCTGCCGCGATTGCCCTTCGTGGGTTGATTGGTGTTGATTGCTCATTCGACTCAATTACACTGCTTCAGCATTTCCTCATATTCTCCGCATCACCTTCCTGTATCTGTGGTTGTTGGCCAGGCGGCCGTCCACATGACTCGGTTGGGGAACGTAGTCAACCAGGTGCACATGCATCAGTGCGCTCATTGTGTACTCTCAAGCGCATCTATTTCCTCACACGCCGGTGCTGATGCTGTGATGTGCATTGTACAGCCCCTGTTTGCTGGGCTCAATGTGCTTCCTCCTACAGTGGCACACCCCTCTGCGATTGACATGTATTCCTCTAGGCCACTCCTCGGTATTACCACTGCGCCGTTTGGTGCAGCCTTACGCCAGGCGGAGGTTTTGCGATTCAGTATTATCTGCCTCATTTGCATGGCATTGACTAATAATACATGGTTACGGGCGCGACACCGCCACTCCTTGGCAACCACCAGGCTGTGGTTGTGGCTTTCCATGCATACTATGGTGTGTAATGGCTGTGATGCTGATGTGTCTTATACTGCTCTTTTATGACATTGTCATATTATTTCATTGTTCGCACCTTCCGCGGACATGTCCTGGGGTTCTGCTGTGGTTTTGCATACATACCATTTATGTCGTTATTCGTTTTCTGCATGTTTTCCTTGACATTCTCCGTGTCTTTCCCCATTGGCATGTTGCACCAGTATGACACCTGGCGTTGGCAGCCTTCCGTTACTCTATGTCATGTTTGGATGAATGTAAACCATTTTTGGTTTACATTGCCGTGCCGTTATGCTACACCTGCGCCACTTTGTGAGATCGCTATTTGCCTTCATTTGCATGGTGCAAGACTGCACATGGGGTGTTTAACATACCTCGCCGGAGGCGGCGCTCAGGCGTGCGCCCGGTGGTGCAATGTGGATTGGATCGGTACCTGAATCGCTCGGCCATGTCTGGCGTTGGGCCCTCGCCATGCGATGCGCCTGGCGCAAGGTTCATGAATCCCGGGGCAAGAAACATTGGGCCATTTGGAAAAATAAGCAACTGAGGAAGTGTAAAAATATAAAGAACAAAATCTAGAAACTTTTAAAGGTATAAAAAGAAATATGGACATGGGAAAGAAAGAGAAATCGAAATGGTGCAATATTTATGCAAGGAGAATGCCAGATTAATCAACACACTGGTGAAAAGGCAGACCCAAAGATATTCAAAGAGAAATACAGGCAAAAACATCCAGACATGGAAAATTTCACAATAAAAAAAGATCACAAAGAGGGAATGTAGAACAGAAGAGTGATCAAGCAGCAGTTAAAAATAGAAGCTGAAGTTATGGAATACTTGTAAAGTGAAAAGTTTAATGTAGAAAGTCTAACACAAGTTATATTACAGCATGATGGAACAACAAGTCCCAGTAGGCGAAACAGGAGGAGCAAGAGATATCTGAAGAAGAAATATGGACATAGGATAGAAAAGAGATTTAATATGGTGTGATATTTATGCGTGGGAGAAATCAAAACTAATCAATACAAAAGAGCAGCACCAAAAGATATCTGAAGAGAAATAAAGGCAAAGGCATTCAAACATAAAAATTTTAAAATACAAAATAAGAAAACAAAGAGGGAAAGTAGAAAAGAGGATTAATAATGGGGACATTAAAGAAATGGAAACTGAGGTTATGGATTACTTGCGAAGTGAAGGATTTAATGTAAAAATTTAACTTAGATAACATCACAGCAGGATAGAGCAATGGACACCCAAATTAAGGAGAAACCAGTGGAGCGGAAAGCATCTAGTCAGTTGCCACAAGAAAGATACTTTGGAGCCTTCCATAGGAAACCAGTAAACAAGTTCAGTTGGAGTTGGACAGCAAGGGAAGGAACAGGAAACAGCAGCAACTCTGGTGCAGTCAATGTTGTGGAGTGATAGGTAGTGAGTTCCCATATGAAAGAGCAATGGATGGCACAGTATGAAGCTGAAGAGAATGTTGCACAGCAGGATGCTCTGGAATTCTGTAGAATGCCCGCAGGAAATGGAGAACAAAGAATGTCCCCTCGATTTAGAAGAAAATGATCTAAAGGAAGACTTCCTTGATTTAACAGAGATGGGCAGACATATTAAGATCAATACAAGAAATAGACAACAGAAGGTCATTAAAACCCAAAAAGTTAGACTGATAAAGCAAATAAACACAGTAATTAGGACTGTCCACAGAGATTCATGAAATATAACAGAAGTAAACAGGATATATTACTGTGCAGTTAGAATAATAAATGATAAGTTCTACCACAAGAACACAGGGTAGTGAGGAAAGGAAGGAAAGAAATCGAATACCATCATGGAAGTATTGAATAGAAAACTATAAGGCAATTAAGACAAGAAGTATCACTGTTAGAAGAGTATAGAAGAGGGAACAGATCAACAGAAATACTCAGAAAGATAGATATGATAAAAGCAACATGCAGTATTATGAGAGATCATGATCTATCATGCACTATCTGCAAATAATAATAAACTAAAATATCAAGCACAGGCAGTAAAACATAGAAAATATGTAGATAAATGTAAAGGAAAATACAAAATAAGCAATTTATTGATGACTCAAGCTTTATAGAATTGGGAAACAAGGTGGAAAAGGAATTGAAAACACTCACAAAAAAAGAAGCAGATACATTTCTAAGAAATATCTGTGAAGATCCTGTGGAACTTATAACAAAAGATGTTAATGAATAGACATCAAAAAGAAAAGGGAATAAGTTGTTCAAATGTACAGGATAGGAAATGGGATGTGAAGTGTGTGAGAGAGGTCAAAATAAAAATTAAAAGAAAAGTTCCCAATTGAAAACCCTAGACCCAGATGCAGTATCTAATTTCATGGCTAATAATATTCCACTGTGGCGTGGGTACACATCTGCAGGGCCACACATATCTGGACTATGTGTGTTGCTGGTACATTGGTAGCCTTTGTACTTGTGCCATACACACATCTACACACGGGCAGGGTTACAAAAACACATTCGTGGTGTACCTTCCACAATGGCTACAACCTTACATGTCACGGTATAGTCATGCCGTGAAGTATACCAGGCTCAGACAGTTTACATATGCAGATGACAGATGGGGAACACATCTGTACTCATCTGCATACCACTTACACAGGGGTATCTACTCTGTCATGGGCCATGTCCTCCGCATTACTGATGCATGTAGTACTCCTACATGGCGTTTGCAGTGGGCGGGGTGAATGAAGCACTCCTGCATATGTGCACACATGCCACGTTGCTTAGCCTGGGCTTCTGTGTTACCTCCGCAGACTAGACACACACCATGCTGTGGAACATAGGTCCTGTGCACATCCCACAGGGACACACTGTGGCACTGGTCATGTGATAGCTCCCTTGCTGATAGGGTGACACATACACATGGTACCACCACAGCGGCAGTACTGTGTGGACATGCAGTTGACATCCACCTCTGCTGTTCAGTGGACACTACCATGGGGAGGTGACACTACTGTGTACATTGCACATGTGTTTACATGGACCTGCCAGATCATTGTTGCACACATTGCACCTGCTACAGATTGTTTGGACATGGTTACTTGCTGTTCCTTCCATTTCGGGTGGCTATTCTGCTACTACTCTGTCCCATATGTGCAGGCCATACATATCCTGTTAATGTACATAACACTAGGCTATACCTCCATCATGCATGCTATGCCTGTGATACTGTGTATGATGTCTGAACATATCCATCATGACAGCTTTACATTACACATACCTGACATAGTCACCCCTACTGCGAGGCATACGTACACGTCGTGCGCACATTACGTATGGCATCGACGGTATATGCCCATACACATGTGTGCTGTGACACTATACATACATGTCCTATCCCCTGCTCTGGCACTTCATTGTTGGACATCCACTGCCAGCATCGGCGTGGGTGGTAGCATTGTTCTGTGTTTTAAATCCCTATGGCAGACCTTGGGTTATCCCAGCTGTGTACATGATGTCCCACTGCTGTGCACACGGTGTCCACAGTCGTTGGTATGCTCAGCGGGTTAGCACTACATAACCACCTTTCACCACTCTCTGCTTTATGGACAGGTATCTTTACTTACAAACACCGTTCACATACAGTGCAGCTTCGTCATACATATCATGCGTTACACACCAGTACATCTCGTGGGTTCTACATACCTTTCCTGTGTTGGTTTCCCTATTCCGTTAGAGTCCCGCTAGTTACAACAAAACGGCTCGAGTGAGAATGCAGTATTTGTTCGGTATGAACATACAGTTTGAATATCCTGGTAGTCTTCCTTATATCCGTCGTCACCTGCGGCATGTGGGTTCATCACACCAATAGCTGTTCCTCGGTGTGTACTTATGCGCATATCACCTGTGCATCTCCTCCATTAAATGCGTTACGTCGGAACTAGGGCATGGTTCATTCCTCGTCTGGCCGTTGGTTATTTGCACTACCTTCGTGGGGATGGTATGTATTGTGTTATGTTATGTGTGACTGCAGCCGCTATGTGTGGCGTCAGGTACATTTCGCTGTGGTGTTAGCCGTGGATTGTGTGTGTTGGGTATGGTATTATGTTCGACATGTGGGTGTCCATGTCCTGGCGGCTTCTGTCGATGGCATTTTGCATTCGGATGTGTAACATAGCTCTTGTATTCCTCTACACAACGGATGCAGGTATGCATCCGCTGCTGATAGTGTTTCCCACGCGAGATGTTGCGGGTATGCCGCTGTCATTGACTGCCTGTATGTTTTTGCTGCTATTTCGGCTTGTATCCCTTTGATATGTGCGATGGGGTATATCGGCTGTGGGTGACAGTGCGTGTTGTGGGCCTTGCATTCATACATACACTTGTATGCTTGTGTGTGTGCTCCATCCCTGCCTGGGGAGCTGCAAGTTACCTGTCTGTTGTTCTAGGAGTGTAGGTTTTGTTGATGTCGTCTGGTGTCGGTACCGCCTGCATGTGTGCTTCCTGCATGTATTCCTCCGTCACATCGGTGGTATATCTGCGGCTGTTGATGCGATGCCGACTATCCCTTGGCATTTTGTCATGGATATTTACGGTCATTGTGGTCCTGTACTTGGGACGGCCTGTATGCTACCGGTTGCCACCTATTCGGGTGGCGATTGCTTGTTTCACACTCGTAGAACACACAGCGGTGTTTACGGGATGATACGTGGCCACGATCGCTGCCAGGGTAGCACATGCGTATTTCCGCGGTACATGACTATTGCTGTGTAACGTTGCCGACGTATCGTGCTGAAATTAACATATCGGCGCCATACATATGGCCATGGTTTGTACATGCGTCCTTTGCATCACATGTTGGCTATACTCCTGTGGTACATTCTGGGACATTTTCGCTTTGCATCGTTTTACGTCGCCACGCGCCTAGCCAGTGAGGTGCTCTCAGTACTACTTTGTGGGTACTGCTGTACATACGCCTGTGGTTCCTATACTGTATGCCTACACATGTTATTCCACTCCGCCTGTCACATGTCACCTACATACACATTTTACAGTGGTGCACACATTACACTCGCACAGCGGAACACACGACACCCTCACCTCACACATACACATACTGCCGCTTTCGCAGGGACGGTTGCACACAGTACCTACGTTGACCGCATCGCCGGAGGCGGTGTCTACCTCCGCCCTCATATCCTAAGAATATTACCCGCACATGTCCTGTTACTGTACCTTGGCCTGGCGATCATCCCGACTCACGAATATGCATTTAGGTGGGTTGACCTTTCCATGGGTGGCATTCCCTGCTCTGTCCACCCTCCCGGATAGTTGGGTTGTCGTTCACTATGTTTACTATGTAGAGATTTCGCGTCTTACTTCTCTGTAAACTTGCATCCCTGTGATTCCCTGTTTAACCTGTTGTACTTTATATCTGTGTATGTGTACATATATTTCTACGTGTGTAATGATATCTAACTCCATATCTGTGTATGCACATATGTACATATGTAGACACCTTGCGCCGAACGTGGCAGCATACAGCTACTCCGTCTGCTGTAGGACCCGCGTGTGGTTGAGGTGTTGGCGTTCCATGCTCCGCTGGCTGTTGGGTGTGCAGTGTTTGGGTGCTACCTATGTTGGAGTCACACATGGGACCGCCCATACGGTACACATTACGGGCGGCCATGTTTGTGTGCCGTCCATTTCACTGTGTGTGCAGGTAGGGAGGTGTCAGTCCATGGGGCCTACGCTGTCAGAGTATGTGCTATACGTTCCCTCTTTGCCAAGGCATAGGCATATTGGGTACGCCTCCGTCTGCCTACTGGGGCTGGCACAGTGTGTTCATGGAGCTGAACGCTCTGTGCCTGTGATTGCCTTGGCAGTTGTGGCGGGCTTGGTGGCCCTCCACCATTATGTCCCTGCAGCAGCTGTTTCCGCAGGATCATATTATGTAGCATAGCACATACTATGAATATGTGGGCACATGTGCCTGGAGAGTACTGCAAGGCTCCACCGGATGTATCCAAGCACCGGAACCATGATTTCAACATCCCAAACACACGCTCTATAATTATTCTGGTTTGTGCGTGTGCCTCATTATGGCGTTCTTGCATGTGTGTGTGTGCATTTCTGATGGGTGTCATCATCCACGGCTCCAGTGCATAGCCAGCATCCCCCACAAGGTCACCTTGTGTGATGTCCCCCCTGGCGAATACCTGATACAGCTGTGAGGCATGCCAGATATGGGAGTCGTGGTAGCTTCCTGGGCTGCCAGCACACACATCCATGATAATGCCCTGCACATTGCACACGACCTGGCAATTGATGGAGGGGAATCCCTTGCAGTTTATGTAGCGTCTACCCTGCTCCCCGGGTGGTGACTTGATTTCTATGTGCGTACAGTCTATCGCACCCAGTACCTCCGGGTATTGTGCCACACGGTGGAAGTGGCGTATATTGCTAGCCAACTCCTCCTGAGATCTGGGGAAGTATATATACTCATGGGCATGTCGTAACATGGCATCCAGAAACTGGTGTAGTACCCTGGATGCTGATGCCTGTGAGATGCCCATTATATCCCCGGTTGGCCTTTGAAAGGTACCTGTTGCCAGTATTCGCAAGCTTACACATACCTTTGTGTCCACTGGGATGGGCTCCCCTCTGTTGTCTCTTGTTCTCAGGCGTTGCTGGCACAGCTCCACTATTTGCTGTAACGTGTCCCTGTCCACCCTGTAACGCTCTACTATCGCCAGGTCTTGCAGCCCCTGGTAGGTCACCCTTGGTCTGAACACTCTCCTTCTCCTCTGAGGCCTATGGTAGTTGTCGGCACCCTCCTCCGCAACTCTGTCTGTCTCTAACACATGCCGATGCATCACGGCCATGGCAGCACCCAACATATACATTTTAAAAGTTCCCCGTGTGTTTACACCCTAAGGTGCAGCATCTGGGAATACGCGCTGTGTGTTGTGGGCATTCACACTTTATAGTGTTGTGCTGTACACCTGGTGATGTCATTGGGTGTGTCTGTGCTGCCGTATCTGTGTGTTATCTTCCGTGTTTTACCGTTGGCACTGCAACGCTGTTGCCTTTGGTGTTACATTACACTTGCCTGCATTGGTTTAGCTTTACACCTTACTTTACTGTTTCTGCAGGTTGCACCTACTATTTCCTGGAGTGCATCCTGCAGGCACATGGCATCTCATGCATTTTGTCTGCCGCCGCCATTATGCTACCTCTCTACTTGGCTGTGCTGTATCGGTTCTTCACTCTTTGCAATTCTGCTACATCCCCTACTTTCTTTGCATTCATATGCCTCCCCTTTCCTGTTTTGCGGGATTCTGCATGCAGAGTTGTCAGCTGCCGCCGATTGCCCTTCGTGGGTTGATTGGTGTTGATTGCTCATTACGACTCCAATTACACTGCTTCAGCATTTCCTCATATTCTCCGCATCACCTTCCTGTATCTGTGGTTGTTGACGGGGCGGCCGTCACATGACTCGGTTGGGGAACGTAGTCATCCTCGTGCACATGCATCTGTGCGCGCATTCTGTACTCTCAGCGCATCTATTTCCTCACACGCCGGTGCTGATGCTGTGATGTGCATTGTACAGCCCCTGTTTGCTGGGCTCCAATGTGCTTCCTCCTACAGTGGCACACCCCTCTGCGATTGACATGTATTCCCTCTAGGCCACTCCTCGGTATATTACCACTGCGCCGTTTGGTGCAGCCTTACGCCGGCGGAGGTTTTGCGATTCAGTATTATCTGCCTCATTTGCATGGCATTGACTACTAATACATGGTTACGGCGCCGGACACCGCCACTCCTTGGCAACCCTTGGGCTGTGGTTGTGGCTTTCCATGCATACTATGGTGTATTATGGCTGTGATGCTGATGTGTCTTATACTGCTCTTTTATGACATTGTCATATTATTTCATTGTTCCGCACCTTCCGCGGACATGTCCTGGGGTTCTGCTGTGGTTTTTGCATACATACCATTTATGTCGTTATTTACGTTTTCTGCATGTTTTCCTTTGACATTCTCGGTGTCTTTCCCCATTGGCATGTTGCACCAGTATGACACCTGACGTTGGCAGCCTTCCGTTACTCCTATGTCATGTTTGGATGAATGTAAACCATTTTTTTTGGTTTACATTGCCGTGCCGTTATGCTACACCTGCGCCACTTTGTGAATCGCTATTTGCCTTCATTTGCATGGTGCAAGACTGCACATGGGGTGTTTAACATACCTACGCCGGAGGCGGCGCAACTCAGGCGTACGCCGGTGGTGCACGTGGGATTGGATCGTACCTGAATCGCTCGGCGGCCATGTCTGGCGTTGGGGCGCCTACGCCATGCGTGCGCCTGGCGCAAGGTTCATGAATCCCGGGGCAAGAAACATTGGGCCATTTGGAAAAATAAGCAACTGAGGAAGTGTAAAAATATAAAGAACAAAATCTAGAAACTTTTTAAAGGTATAAAAAAGAAATATGGACATGGGAAAGAAAGAGAAATCGGAAATGGTGCAATATTTATGCAAAGGAGAATGCCAGATTAATCAACACAGAAAAGGCAGACCCAAAGATATTCAAAGAGAAATACAGGCAAAAACATCCAGACATGGAAAATTTCACAATAAAAAGTAAGATCACAAAGAGGGAATGTAGAACAGAAGAGTAGTCAAGCAGCAGTTAAAAAATAGAAGCTGAAGTTATGGAATACTTGTAAAGTGAAAAGTTTAATGTAGAAAGTCTAACACAAGTTATATTACAGCATGATGGAACAACAAGTCCCCCGAGTAAGGCGAAACAGGAGGAGCAAGAGATATCTGAAGAAGAAATATGGACATAGGATAGAAAAAGAGATTTAATATGGTGTGATATTTATGCGTAGGAGAAATCAAAACTAATCAATACAAAAAGAGCAGCACCAAAGATATCTGAAGAGAAATAAAGGCAAAGGCATTCAAACATAAAAAAATTTTAAAATACAAAAAATAAGAAAACAAAGAGGGAAAGTAGAAAAGAGGATTAATAATGGGGACATTAAAGAAATGGAAACTGAGGTTATGGATTACTTGCGAAGTGAAGGATTTAATGTAAAAATTTAACTTAGATAACATCACAGCAGGATAGAGCAATGGACACCCAAATTAAGGAGAAACCAGTGGAGCGGAAAGCATCTAGTCAGTTGCCACAAGAAAGATACTTTGGAGCCTTCCATAGGAAACCAGTAAACAAGTTCAGTTGGAGTTGGACAGCAAGGGAAGGAACAGGAAACAGCAGCAACTCTGGTGCAGTCAATGTTGTGGAGTGATAGGCCAGTGAGTTCCCATATGAAAGAGCAATGGATGGCACAGTATGAAGCTGAAGAGAATGTTGCACAGCAGGATGCTCTGGAAATTTCTGTAGAATGCCCGCAGGAAATGGAGAACAAAGAATGTCCCCTCGATTTAGAAGAAAATGATCTAAAGGAAGACTTCCTTGATTTAACAGAGATGGGCAGACATATTAAGATCAATACAAGAAATAGACAACAGAAGGTCATTAAAACCCAAAAAGTTAGACTGATAAAGCAAATAAACACAGTAATTAGGACTGTCCACAGAGATTCATGAAATATAACAGAAGTAAACAGGATATATTACTGTGCAGTTAAATTAATAAATGATAAAGTTCTACCACAAGAACACAGGGTAGTGAGGGAAAGGAAGGAAAGAAATCGAATACCATCATGGAAGTATTGAATAGAGAAAACTATAAGGCAATTAAGACAAGAAGTATCACTGTTAGAAGAGTATAGAAGAGGGAACAGATCAACAGAAATACTCAGAAAGATAGATATGATAAAAGCAACATGCAGTATTATGAGAGATCATGATCTATCATGCACTATCACAAATAATAATAAACTAAAAATATCAGCACAGGCAGTAAAACATAGAAAATATGTAGATAAATGTAAAGGAAAATACAAAATAAGCAATTTATTGATGACTCAAGCTTTATAGAGAATTGGGAAACAAGGTGGAAGGAATTGAAACACCACAAAAAAAAAGAAGCAGATACATTTTCAAGAAATATCTGTGAAGATCCTGTGGAACATAACAAAGATGTTAAATGAATAGACATCAAAGAAAGAATAAGTTGTTCAAATGTACAGGATAGGAAATGGGATGAAGTAATGGCCAGAGAGGTCAAAATAAAATTAAGAAAAGTTCCCAATTGAAAACCCCAGACCCAGATGCAGTATCTAATTTCTGGCTAATAATATTAACATCTTTGCATGAAGATTTAGCCATGAGTAACAATTATTTATATGCACACCCTAAACAGTCTGGTTAACAACAGGAAAAACAATGCTCCAACTTAAGAGTGAACCTGCAAGCTATCCTAAAAACTATAGACCAATAACTTGCCTTCCGACGACATATATACTATATACTAGAATTGATGCCAACAGAGTTTATAGTCATTTAGAAGAAAACTCAATCATGGCAATAGAGCAGAAGGGTAATAAAAGAAAGTCATATGGAACAAAGGATCATTTGTTAAATAAAATCATAATGGAGAACTGTAAAGAGGGGAAGAATGTAAGTGTGGCAGAGATAGACAACAAAAAAGCATTTGACAATATCCCACATTCATGGATAAGAGTGCCTACAAATGTATAAGATACACCCTACACTGATTGATTACATTACAGTGACCATGAAACAGTGGCCAACCACTTTTCAGTTAAGATATGATAAAGGACAAATTATTATTCCAGGGATAAAAATTCAAAGGGGGATATTCCAGGGTGACTCTCTGTCACCGCTGCTTTTTTGCCTTGCCCTTAACCCATTAAGCTGTATACTTAACAGATTAGGTAATGGCTACTATTTGAAAACAACAAAGTGTAAAGACTTCTCATCTTCTTTTTGTAGATGATTTAAAAATTGTATAGTTTATTAGATGAGGAACTGAAAGCACAACTGCAAGTAATCAAAACTTTTCCAGATGATATACGAATGTCATTTGGTCTTGATAAGTTTGCAAAAGCAAACTTTAAAGCAGGAAAGCTGCAGCACCAGGAAAACATTAGTTTGGCACAATAATGTGATATATAAGAACTTGAGCAAGAGGGAGTGTATAAATATTTGGGAATTGATGAAGGATTAACAGCAAAACATGTACAAATGCAAATAAAACTTAGTAAGGAATATTTTAGAAGACTTAAATTAATACCGAAAACAGTGTTGACATATAGGAAAAAGGTCCGAGCTATAAACCAATTTGATCTTCGTGTCCTAAGTTACAGTTTTGGAGTGACTGACAGGCTCCAAAAGGTTTTGGATAGGTTAAACAGGAAAACAAGAAGGATGCCTTATGCTCATCAAATGATTTATAAAAATAAGTGCATACCAAGATTATATATTCCCAATTCTGAAGGGGCCTCCTCAAAACTGATTACATGTACTGATACACAATCATGACACTGCATGCACATCTGCTGACCTCACAAGACCCAAACATAGTGAAAGCTTTGAAACATGAGGAGAATAAGTCTAAGATGGCTTCTCTGCTTACATTAGCAGAAGCATATCGGCATCAAGTAGAAATGAAAATCAATCTAGAAGTAGATAAAAATCAGGCAGCAAATGAATGTGCCAAAAAACAAAAGAAAGAATATAAGGTAAGATGAGAAGGCAAGAAATGTGGAAAATGCATAAATATAGGTGCAAGTACAGAAAACTCTTGAAACAACCACATGTTGAACAGGATTGAACAAGGGAATGGTTAAGGTGAGGTGAATTTAAACCAAAAGATGGAAGGTTATTATTGGCAGCCCAAGATAGTGGACTACATAGACGTTGGTTTATAAAGTTCATTGAACATATGGGAGAAATAGGCAAATGTAGGTTTTGTAAAACAGAATTGGAAACAGTCGCACATCTTGTGGCTAGCTGTGATATACTAATGGCAGAAGGACTGTATACTGAAAGGCATAACAATGTGGCAAAACTGTTGCACTGGGGATTGTGCAAACATTATGGTACTGAAGTGGTTGAAAAACACTGGAAATATGAGCCACAAAGCATCACAGAAAATGATGAAGTTTATTTCATGTGGGATCATCCATTACCAATAGTTCAAAGAATAGATGCAAGAAAACCAGATATTGTAGTCCATGAAAGGAAGACAAAAGTAGTATTAATCACTGAAATCACAGGTCTATATTACATTGTTGAAAAATGTCTTCAGAGAACGCCTGTCTGCCGACCACTAAACAGCAAAATCTAACTCCCATGAATGGTGGTTTCAGCTATTTTTTTTCCTAGGGTAAAAGCTATTAGCCATCATCAGGAATTTGTCCTTTTTCCCACTGTAGTGCAATCTTGGAGTTGGTATATTTAGTTGGGGGGGGCATGTGTCCCTATTGGGGGGGCAAAGCCCCCACACACACACACTTTGAAGGGTTTGAAAGTTTGTCTGTTTTTTGGTTGACCAAGTGATTTTTCCCACTAGGAAAAAATTTGCTTAAACAGTCATTCAAAAAAGTTGGATTTTGCTGTTTACTGGTTGGTGAACAAGCATTTGCTGAAGAGGTTTTTTAACAAGGTAATATAAATCCAAAATCACTACAGGCAGTAACTATAGTCTCTGTCATACAGAGAGACATAAAGTAATAAAATACCAGGATTTGCAGGCAGAAACACTGGCAATGTGGAAGAAGGATACCCAGACAGTTCCAGTAGTAGTAGGAGCAATGGGTCTTATAAAAATGAATTTACAGTCGTATTTAGATATGTTACCAATACATGTAACTCCATACAAATTACAGAAGAAGTCATTACCGGGCACACTGCAGATACGGCAAAGAGCATGTCGGCTAACATCAAAGATTGAAACAATACTAATTTCATGGACTTTAATCATATTTTGACTTAAGAATGGGGTCCATTCCCATCATGATATTAGAAACCCATAAGACTTGGAGAAATTAAAAAAAGATAATTGCAGACAGTGTAGTACCTCCCAGACATAAATATCAGTTTAGGAAGTGGTATATGCAGATGGTGGTATTGCTAAGCAGAACCCTGTAAGCTATGGGAAATGATTACACGGACAATGTTCCTACTATACCATGCCCCAGACATTCCAGGAACCCCATCTTCTTACAGCACAACCTCCAAATGTAGGCACATGTATTCATTACGAACATGAGGGAGATGTATTGTCTAAGTACAGCCATCCACCAGTGGGGGAGACACTCATCAGTGTGTTACTGCATTCTGTCTACATATCATGCTGAGGTGGGAAGGTAAGAGAATAACAGCCCTTGGGGGCCCAGCTACCATAACAAATTTCACTGTGGTGCTTGTCTGTTTTTATTATTAATTTTATGTGCTCTGGTTTTCTTCTGCATTCCTATATAGTAATGTCAGCTGTCAGTAATGGATGTGCCACAGCTGTCAGATGCTACAGCAAAAACTTCCTGCTGTTAGTGTCATTATGGTGTGGAATATATGTGAGGAATGACACTTTTAACAGATGAAGCACATATTTCTCTCCATATCTATAATTATATGTGTATGGTAGGTATATAACGTATGGCAGGCTGGTATTAGGTCGCATGAACATATGCTCAAACATTTGACATGTATGCTGAATTAATCATCAAATGTGTTAGGCAGCTAGGAGTGTGCATGTGTGTGTGTGTGTGTGTGTGTGTGTGTGTGTGTGTGTGTGTGTGTGTGTGTGTGTGTGTGTGTGTGTGTGTGTGTGTGTGCGTTTGTGTGTGCACGCACAAAGTTATTTTGACTGAGTTACAACTGGCTGAACAAACCTGAATGAAAACTCAAATAATAGAATCACTTTTGAAAGAAGGACTGTATGCTCCAAACATACCTAAAACAATTACCCCCATCACCCTTCACATAAATCTACTAATTCTACAGTCACATAACTGTAGAGAAAAGTGGAAAAAAAGCCACAAGCAGAATGAATTTTTAAAATTTCCTTAAAATGTTTTTTTTTTTTGTAAGGGGGGGCAAGCTGATCTGCATTCAGATTGTTGGTTTGTGTCCTACCCCTCCCCCTTGCTTAAACACTAACTGCATGGTTACACAACAATTCAGAAAACAGAAAATCACACACAGTGAATTATCGCTTCTTTACAATTTTCAGTCAATCCACTTTCAAATGAAATGTGTTTTCAGTCAAATATGTTCAACTGATTGTGATAAGCAAAATGTGATTCAGCCAGAACAGTACTAGTGGGCAAAGTTAGGGTATAGATACGATGGTGTTTGGGTGTGAGTGTGTGTGTGTGTGTGTGTGTGTGAGTGTGTTTGTGTGTGTGTGTGTGTGTGTGTGTGTGTGTGTGTGCGTGTGCGTGCGTGCGTGCGTGCGTGCGTGTGTGTGTGTGTGTGTTTCTCTTAGTGTATGAATTTTGTGTCTTAAGTAGAAGTGTGACTGGAAGGGTTGTTCAAAGGGAAGCTTTAGGACTGGAGTTCAGGCAGGATTAAGGTTAGCATGCATTAGTTAGTTAGAGAAAGAAGACAAAGCTGGATTAAACTGAGAGATACGTTAACACATGGCACAAATATGCTAAACATGATGGAAATATGAAGTATACCATAAATATTTAAGCATTTGCTAGTTTCATGAAGCAAAGAACAGGTGAATAGAGAGGGAATAGTAGATGACAAAGGATGTAGAAGGAAGATCAAAGCAAGGAGGTCAAAAGAAGGGGACTCAAAATAAAGCAGGGACATAGGAAGGAAAGAGCAGATGCCTTACTGGTTTAGAAAAAGAAGGGGGTGTGATGACCAGGAAAGTGGACAATGATAATGCACAAATAGGAGTAAAAATAGTTAGAAACAAAATCAGTGAGAGAAAGAGAAAAGGTTAATGAGGGTCTGTGGTAAATATTCATATAAAAATGCAAATTAAAGTGTTTCAGTGTCTTTAGAACTAATGATACATAGACAAAAGGAATAGTAGTATAAAACCAGAGTATAAGTGTAGAAAATTGGTACAATAAGCAAAGAGATCTAAACCTTGTCATCACAATAAACAAAACATGCTGGAGGGATAGGTTCCTGACCCAAAGACTCCCCAGACTCTGGAATAGATTGCCCATACATGTCAAGCAGAGTGCCTTTTTGGACCTCTTCAAGAGGAACCTTGACGTTTGGATGGGAGAAAGGAAATTCACCCCAGGGATCACATCAGTCGCCCTGCTAGACAGGGGTCCAGGAAAGTAAATAATGTGGGAAGAAATAGCCAGGGAATTGTTATGGCTAGGCTTGTACAGGCCTTAGGGCTGATAGCCTAGTACCAACCTATGAACCTATGAACCTATGAATAAGTGATGACTAAAGTAGTGGAAAAAAGGGGGAAGGGTCACAAAAAGAGAACCTGGTTTTGATGATGAAAAGGTGATAAATATTTTAGCAGCTAACAGGTAAGAAGATGGCTGAACTAAAAAGACGATAGCATTTAAGGGAAGGAGTGCCTGGGCAGAAAAAGAATGTAATGAAGGAGTAGCAATTTCTGAAGGGTTAAATGGGTAATTAGTATGTAAGATTAGCAGATAAGACTGTTGTAAAGCTGGATTACTCCCCTCAAAAGTTAAAAAGGAGGAAAAGCTGGGAAAAGATGAGTGCTGAAGGGACAGTATACCAGGGTCAAAAACTATCTACGTGTCTTGAGTGATAGAGTGGTATAAATGTTCAAAGAGTGCAGAGGACGTGATGTGTGATTTGAGAAAATATCTTCATAGATTCATAGGTTCATAGAAGGTTACTAGGCTAACTGCTCTAGACCCCTATAAGACTAGTATATTTATCCTTCTTTATATTTATATATATATATATATATATATATATATATATATATATATATATATATATATATATATATATATGGATCTAGGTCATAAGATCGACAGCTCATATGACTGAAACTCATTTCATCGACAGCTCATTTGGCTGACAAAAAGTATAGGTGAGGGCTTGCCCCCCCAATGTGGGGCTGTGCCCCCCCCAACTATATATAACAACTCCACAGTCGCACAACAGTGGGGAGGGGGGCAAATCCCAGGTTTTGCCTTGAATACTTTTTGTCAGCCAAATGAGCTGTCGACCAAATGAGTTTCAGTCATATGAGCTGTCGATCTTATGACCTAGACCCATATATATATATATATATATATATATATATATATATATATATTTATCCCCGACTGTCGGTACTAGTTGAGCGAAGTTCAGAGAGGTAGGGTTCTAAGATCAGAAACCATCCATGTGCAACTAACAGCGGGCAAAACTGCCTTTCAGTTTGTAGCCTGCTACAGAACACCCTCCCTATTACAGGAACCCCACTTGGCATTCCTAAGAACACTGGAGAATATGAAGGTCTCTCCAAACACTATGTTACTGGGTGACTTCAACTACCCAAACATTGACTGGGAAAACTACTCAACCCCAAACACCCTCGCCCAACGGTTCCTTGAATTTATAAACTCTAACACAATGGAACAACTGGTCACCACTCCCACAAGAGGGAACAACATATTGGACCTGATCATCACCAACATGGGGACTCTATGTTCCACACCAGAGGTAAACCCCTCATTGGTAAGATCAGACCATAAAAAAATTTCCCTGGACATCCATATCCCATCCCCACCCCCAGCCAAGGAAATCACTGTAAAGAATTTCTCAAAAGCCAACTTTGCACTTCTCAAGACTGAGGTGGAATCCTTCAAAGCCCCTGGGCCAGAGGATAATACAGCCCAATCCACAGAATCCTTTACAAATGCATTCTATGAGCACCTGCAGGAATGCATGGATCGTGCGATCCCAAATAAAACCAAGACTCACTCCTCCAAAAACAGGAGACCGATCTGGTGGACCCCGGCCATAAATAAGCTATACAACAGAAGGAGGAAGCTACTACATGACAGAGCAAAATCCCAAAAAGGGAAGGCATCTCTGATCAGTATTAGCAAGAAACTTCGATCCCTCATAAAATCATCAAAGGCCAGTTTTGAAAGAAAAATTGCCCTAGACACTAGAGATAACAACAAGGCCTTCTTTAGTTATGTCAGGAACATGGGCGGAAACTCCCAGATATGCTCTGAATTGTTGCATAACGGTACAAAATATACCAAACCTACAGACATAGCCAACATCCTGGCCGACAGATTCAGTGCAAACTCCCCCCCCCCCCTTCCCCCCAAAGGAGCAAATGCCTATCCCAACTGAATGTAACCTCCCTGACATCACAGATGCACAGGTGAAAGCTGCCCTCTCCAAAGCAAAAAACACAGCATCTATGGGACCGGACGGTGTCCCAGGCTGTGTCTTACACGAGCTCCAAGAAGAACTGAACCCTCACATTAAGTCACTGTTCAAACTTAGCCTTACTACAGGATATGTACCCAAAGAATGGCGTACAGCTAAAGTGGTCCCACTCCACAAAGGTGGTGCCACAACAGACCCCAGAAACTATCGCCCCATAAGCCTGACTAGTCTGGTCTGTAAAGCTATGGAGCGTATTATCATGGAACTCATAAACAAAGACATTGGGAGCCTCCAGACACTGGACCCTATCCAATTCGGCTTTGTTAAGGGCAGATCTTGCCTCTTAAACCTAGTTGATTTCTTTGAAACAGTTACCAAAGCCAAAGATGAGGGCAAGGTAGTCCACACAGCCTACCTGGACCTCGCAAAAGACTTCGACACAATACCCCACTTGGGCATCATAAATAAGCTTACCAGCTTAAATATCAACCCCTATATCAGAAGATGGGTTGCAAACTGGCTCAGAGATAGAACCCACATGGTCAGAATCGCAAGTGCCATGTCCAAATCCAAACCAGTTACAAGTGGCGTCCCACAGGGCTCAGTTCTGGGACCTCTCTTGTTCGGTATATATTTCTCTGAGGTTCAGGCTAACACGGGGGGATTATGGCTGACAAAGTTTGCAGATGACTGCAAACTGGGGGCCATAATCAAATCTCCAGCTGACACAAGTATCCTCCAAAAGGGTCTCACAGAGACGGATGCTTGGTGCCAGAGCCACGGCCTCAAGCTAAATGCTAAAAAGTGCATAGTCATCCCCTTTGGGAAAAACAAGGTGCCCACAAATTACCACATAGGTGGTAATCCATTAAGTACGGTAGAAGTAATTAGAGATTTGGTGACCAATGTAGATAGTAATCTCTCCTTTGATAATCACATTGCCAAAGTGGTTAGAAAGACCTTCTATATAGCCCACCTTATCACGAAATGGTTCGCATCTAGATCAAGAGAGGTCATTGTGCCCCTCTACTCGTCACTCATCAGGCCCATAATTGAATACAATGCCCCTTTTGGGATGTACCTTACCCGACACGGGCAGCAACTGGAGAGACCCCAAAAGTACTTCACCAAGAGGATCATGGGCTACAAACAGATGTCCTATGCAGCTCGACAAAACAAACTCCAGCTCTACTCAGTTGCTTACCGCCTACTCAGAGGCGATCTATGCCTGACGTACAAAGCCATGTCAAACCCAGAATTAATGGACATGCTCCACCTCAAAAATCCAAGTCCCTTAGAGCTACATGCTCCAGGGACCTAAACCTCAGCACAAAAATAAATAGGACATGCTGGAGGGACAGATTCATTTCCCAGAGGCTCCCCTCACTCTGGAATAGAATCCCAGTTCATGTTAGACATAGCCCCTCGCTGACCCTCTTCAAGCAAAATCTGGACACGTGGATGGGAAATCAGAAATTCACCCCTGGGATCTCCTCTGTGTCCCTGCTAGACAGAGGCACAGTAAACTAATCTTAAAAGGGTACCTTCTGTGACCTACTTTACAGAGGCACAGTAGGCTAATCTAATAGGGAGGCGGAAGCCAAATACACTCCGGCTAGGCTTATAAATGCCCTAGGGCAGATAGCCTAGTATCTGCCTATGAACCTATGAACCTAAGATAGTTAATATCAACTTCTTCTGCCCAGCATAGACATGGGCACCACTGCAGGAGTGAATTTGTGATCACACATCCATTGATCTAGGTTGTGTTTAAAAAGGGTCAGGGAGGAGCTTTGTTTCACATGAATTGGAAGCTTGTTCCGGAGAAGTGGCAGTCTGGGTGAGATATATATCTCTTCAGCATGACCTGTTCATGTCAGAGGCTAAGTTAAGATCCTTGGAGCAAGTGACCTTCATACAGTTTGAATTATGAATATGGAGCATTTCCATCACTGTTGAGTCAGAGACTATCCTGTAAGCCAGACACAGGTCACCCCTTAGCAACCTGTAGGAGACAGAATACAGTAACAGAGCTTTCAGCCTTTCTGTGTAAGACTTTTTTTGTGTACCCTGTAATTTCTTGGTGAGAAACCTCTGTGGTCTCTCTAATTGTTGCAGGTGTCTGGTAAGGTACATGCAAAAGAGAGCATTGTATTCAATTATTGTTCTGATGCAGGCCAAGTATAATGGAATAATAACATCCTTAGATCTACATACAATGCATTTACTTATAAGATATGCCACACAGAAGCATTTCCTTACTACTGTGGATACGTGATTGTCAAAGTTCAGATTGCTATCAACCTGAATACCCAGATTGCATACCACTGGGTCTACTCTGAGAGGGGTGCTGTCTATAATGTAATAAGCAGGGATGTCAGCTTTCCCAAGGGGAATAATAATGCATTTTTATTTTTGCATTTTAGCTTTAATTTGTGGCTGTGGCTGTGGTACCAATCATTTCTCTGCGTTAACCTTGCCTGTAGTATATTAACATCACTGGAGGACTCAATGGCTGTCTGAGTTTGCCTGCACTTCCAAACAGTAAAGAGCCCAGCCCAGAACCCTGTGGTATGCCACTGGTGATTGGTCTTTTGCTAGAGGTGAAGTCACCAACTTTTACAGTATGTGTCCTGTGGGTGAGCCAGTTGGCTACCCATCTGGTAATGTGTGGGTTAATTCCCAATTGGGAGAGTTTCTCTATAATACCTGAGTGGAGATTTGACAGGCATGATCTACCTTTAACAGATCTGAACTTAGTTGCATCCAGAGTTTGGAGATTTCCTATGTCCTTGTTATTAAGGTCCATAATGATTCTTTCCATGGCCTTGCAGATGAAGCAAGTCAAGGTTATGGGCCTATAATTCCCAGGATCGGTTGATAGTCCCACTTTGTGTAGAGGGATTACTGTTGCTGTCCTCCAT
Source organism: Protopterus annectens (assembly GCF_019279795.1). Classification (NCBI taxonomy): domain Eukaryota; kingdom Metazoa; phylum Chordata; order Ceratodontiformes; family Protopteridae; genus Protopterus; species Protopterus annectens. The sequence continues at coordinate 1,769,111,038 of NC_056735.1, read as the reverse complement.
TCAACCAGACCATAGCCAGTTTGCAGGATCCAAGTGGGCCTGCTAGGTCATGTTTTAAGTTGTTTAAAAGGCAACCTGGGATATTGTCTGGTCCCACAGATGCTCTGTTTTTGGTCTTGGAGAGTGCAGAGATGACCTGCTCTCTTGAGATAATAGGCTGAGGAATGGTGGCAGGTATACTTTGGGGGGGTGACTGTTTGGGATAGGAAGGTGAGGTTTGCTCCATATCTCTTAGCTAGCAGGTTTGCTATTACGTCCGTTGAGTATGGGTGGTGCTATCCACAATGTGTTCAGCACATACCTGGGTATTCCCTTTTATATTTTGGACATAGTTAAATAATGCCTTGTGATTATCCTTAGCTAGGGAGGTATTTTTACTCCACAATTAACTTTGGAGGACTTGACAGGATCTCTAATTTGTTTATTTAAGCTAGAGAGGGAAATCCTCCTCTGCTGAGCTAGTTCCTTCTTTTTCTTGGACATTAGTTTCTTTCTCTTGTTGCATAGCCTACTTATGCTAGGTGCCCACCAGACTGGCTTGTTTTTTGGCAAGAACTGGTTTTAATCTGTTTAGGTACAGCCAATTCTAAACAAATGCTTAAGTGCAAAGTAAGGTGTGCTTCATGGGAGTGCCGCTTCTTGATTAAATTCTTAGCATTAAGCAGCAGTACCTTGAATTTATCTAGAGAGGACTTTGTTATGTTGGGAGGTTGGTTATTTTGACACTGCCTAAAAAAGGCAAAATAGGGGTGGCTAATACTTTTGCCAGTATCTGAAAGAGGAGACAGGTGCAGATCATCTCTGGCAATACATCATGGCCAGTCAACCATCTCTTCCCAGGTTGACAGATAGTGGATCCCCTTGGACTAACACCAGAAGCTAATCCAATTGTTAGTCAATCATTTTTTGTTTGTATTGTGGCATCAACTTTGAGAAGATAGAATGCTGCTTAAGGCTAGGCTTAGACCTGCCTGTGACACATAATCTAAGAAATCAGTCATGTCTCACTTCATATAGTCCTGAGATGTACATCTCAAGTCACTCACCTCTACATAGACTATGATGGAGTCATGCCAGTACTTGAGATTGAGTGACCTGAGTTCTTCAGTGATTTGAAAGATCCTAGCAGCTAACTGTAACCCGCTCCTTATCCTGCATGGGGAGGGGAACATCTGGGTGCCTCACAATGGAGTCACCTATCAGCAATATATTAGGTGTTCTGGTGTTATACCTTATGGGCTTACTTGTTGAGACACTGGTGTGTGTGCTATTATGTGTTTTGGTCATTTTTTGCATTGTTATGTATGTAAGTAGTTTCCGTTTGGGAGGACTCTGATCTTTTGGTAAGTTACTAGTAAGTAACTCTGCATATGTTGGTTTATGTGCTGTGTCCTTATTTAGTGTGGGAAGTGTGTGTGTGTGTGTGTGTGTGTGTGTGTGTGTGTGTGTGTGTGTGTGTGTGTGTGTGTGTGTGTGTGTGTGTGTACTGACAACCTGTCTGGCACATGATTTGTCCTTATGTGAGAATCTTGCCTCCAGTTTCATAGTGTAACAACATCTCTCACATAAAGTATTTGTTTCAGGAGTAAGTGGTTGTCAGTATACATAAGACAATTTCTATATTGCCTAAGGATGCCCATGTCTATCAGGCTGGCCAGGGAGATGATGGAAAACTGCCCATCCATGATAGCAGGCTCTTATCTATGTTTTATTAGAGAAGGGAATGGGTTAATTTCACAGTACTGTGCTTGTAATGCAGAGACTACAAGAGGGATCTATGCTTTGTGTAGACTAAGGATAATCAATAAGGCAACATTGCTCAGTGCACAACTGAGTTGCTCCTAGAGCACTGACAGCTGTTTAGGGAACAACTGAGCTTCTAGGCTTTTGGATCTGTACACAGCACTACTAACGACCTTGCATGAAGAGCAACACTACACAAATGTGAGGCTTAAATATGAGCAAAGTGAAACCAGATTTAAGTTAACTACCAATCAGGAAAGTACAAAATAAGCCTTCCACCAGCAATCCCCAATTCGACAAGTTAGATCAGCACACGTCTGACACAAGGGTGCAGAAAAATACCCTTTTAATGTAGAATAGCTAGTTTGGAGGCCAAGTGTAACAAGACCTCATAAACTACCTACAAGAGTCCTATAACTAACAGCTACAATGTAATACAGTACAATTAACTACTTAAAGCAGCAGATAGTACTTTTTTTAAAACTGCTAAAGTACAACAGCAGTATATACAAGAAGTGCAAAATCATACTTAGAACCCTTCTGTGTGCTTCCCAGCTCAGATAGAGCAGGTAAACACCTACTGCCACTAGATGAATACTCCCAGTCCTCCTAATGTAAAAGCACAGTAAAGTAGTGTCTGAAGTGAAATGCAACCAATAACAAACTTAAAAGATATGAAATGTTGCCACAAGCAAATTTAAAGATACAGATACAGCAGTGTAGTTTAAACATCTTATAAACGCATGATTACTCAATAAAAGTACTTTGCTTTGTTTGAGGCTGCCAGCCCAGCTATCTGGAATTTTGTAAATAATCATATGTCATTTGTGAATATTACTATGATCTATAGGCCTGTCTTACAAATGTAAGAGAACTATATGTTATGTGGATATTAAGCTATTGGTGCAGAAGTGTGTGTTGAACTGTATATTATGTACTGAGCTTCAAGAATGTAATCACAGTTTACCCTGCTGGAAAAGAGCAGAAATTTGTATAAACTATATACCTGTGCAGATATGTGTTTTAATTGTAAAAGTTGAAACATAGAGAGGATGTCTGGAGCTAGGAGTTTCTTTCTATTGTCTTGAAACATAATTACTAGGTTTAAAACTGAAAGTGTTTACAATGTGCTATAAAAGTTAGTTTCAAGGCAGCAAGGAGACAGGATGTCTACAGCTAGGAGTTTCTTTCTATTGCCTCGAAACAGAAATAATTACTAGGTTTAAAATGTAAAAGCCTTTAACTGTTTTACGACTTCCAGTTGTAGACAAACTTCTGAGAGATATGTACTTCTCACAAAGAGATGCTAAAAATTCTGTTGGTATCTGTTAGCCTAGCCTAGGAACTGAAGCCAGGTGACAAATAGTGATGTCATCCAGCAGACCCAGCAGTAATATTTTTATATTAATTTGGGAACTCTCTCAGAGGCTGTGTGTTTTGTATTTGTCTTTGGACTTGGAAATATCCATCTTCAACAGTTCTGCCTTGCTAATAGTAAGTAACTAGGGTACAGTGATTTATTTTAGATATAGATAGGAATATATTAAAGATTAGTTTACATGTTTTCCGTATTTATTTGAGACTGTCCTGCAATATTGTTTTAAAATATTTCCTGTGATTCTGAACTCTGTAGTCACTGTGCTGAGTTATTGAATATTGTCTTGTTCTTTTATTATTTATTATTAAAAATATTTAAACTTTTTAATTGTGGCTGGTTTGTTTAGAGATTTTTAAGGTCTTACAGTACTTGCATATGTATTTGGTGACATTGTATAGGCCACTCTTAAATCGCCTTGGCCTTGGTCACACTTACCATTTGGATAATAGTAACATTACACAGTAAGATTGGTCACCCTTTGGGAAGGGCATACAAGTAGTTGATAAGAGGTTCTGGTGGCAGTGATAACTATCTTATGGTCTGGGCAGAAGGAGGCATAGCTAGTAAACTTGTGCCAGCCTTTCCTAGGTGTGTCTCTGTGTATAAATCAAATCTCGAAGTGTGTATGCATCAGCTACTTAGGCAGAGGCACGGAGCACTGGTTGGACAGAGAGAGTGCTGGGAGGACTTGGCTTGGTAACCTGGCTAAGGACTCAGTTCTATAGCTGAGCCAGTGGGGAGTCTTACCGGGGATCTGGAGAAAGAGGGAGAAACCAGCCTTAGACTGACTGTGATCTCTGTGTGCTCCTAAGGGAAATTGTACTTTACTGTGTGTACTTGTCATCCTCCCAATGTGTATGTCCCTCACTGGTGCTAGTGGTGAGGATTGAGGCTCCTTGATTACTGGACCAGTGCAGGGGCATCACACATTGTATAACTGATCCAAGTGCCACTCAATAATACAGAAATTGTTAAGACACTAAAAACAAGATAAGCTGATGAGTTAGCCCTCCAGCTAATAAAACTGTATGCAGAAATCTCAACTGTTTCTCCAACCCGAACAGACCAGGTTACCTTCCAGTGCACTAGATGGAAAATCCACCAACCTCTTGATGTAAAACAAGTGCTTGCTATCCAACAGCTAGCTAGAAAATGTATTCAAAGCAAGTAAATCAGTAGAGTAGACAATGATGAGGCAAAATGCACATTTTCAATATAAGCAGAAGGAAAGGTAAATAAATAATGCAAGATATCTGCAGTATAGCAAGGGAGGAACTTGTTAAGCTCAGTTTACAGTAGTGGTGGGTAGCTTAAAATCACAAGGTTTAAAAACCAGATCAACAAAAGTGAGAACAGGTGTGAAAAACTAGCAGGGAATCACCAGCAGTGTTTTAGTTTATGAAACCTTTTTAGAAATGACAAAGGCCCAGAAACTCACTGTATATTTAAGTATCACTCAAGAGAAAACTTAACCAATGAAAAAACATGTGAAATGTCCTGCCTAGATAATTTAAGTAGCTGCCTCTCACATAGAACAAAAGCACTAGGGCAATCAGATTTCTTACAAAAGAAAATAAAATGGATCAGGTAAAAAAGAAAATAGCTCTTAAAAAAAGATTCACAGAGGGTGGATGCCTTACCTCTTGGTTATAGGAGGAATGGATGCTTGAATAAATAATAAGGAAAAGATGAAGGCACTATTGTACGTAGAATGTATTAAGAGCTGTGCAACTAAAACTGCAAGGGAGATGAATGGTGATGAGGGGTGTATCCTGAATGTTTGAGGATTGTAGAACTTCACTGTATGATAAGGTGGGAATACAGACCTTCACTTTAATCTGGGCAGATATGCTTGAATAATGTTAAGAGCGAGTTTCATTATTCACTGCTGATGTGCTAGAATCACAGTTTGTTTTGCAAAGTGTTGGGTCTCACATTATCAGCTCACAGACTTCTGATTGAAATCCAGGCAGGAGGATGCCAGTGAGATCATACAACATATGAACGAGTTGTAGAGTTATTAAAAATGAGGCTCTGAATGACAAACATGGCAGAGTTAAGAAAAGGAGGAGAATACCAGAGTTATACACATTAGACTTAGGAGAAATAGACAGAACACAATCTCGACAAACAGTAAGAGACTCAAGAAGAAGGTGCCATAAACAATGTCTCTATCTTAGAGAAAAAGTGGCAAGAGTATGAAAACAGAACAGTATATCTGATGCGATGTGCAATATAAAGTATATAAATATGACAACACAAATGTTAATGGAGACAGGGTGCATCAAGGAGGGAGTTACACATATGAAATGTTAGATAACACAAAACAAAAAAGACTGAGAGAAGGAAGAAAAAAAAATTCTTTCCAGCATTTTTTCTATCCTATTTTCCTGTAATCCCATTACTATGTGGCCCCTCCTCCAGGGCACTTCATAAACCAATCATTTTCTCCATTTGGGAGCACTACCATTGATCAGGTAGTTTGATATTGGATATTTTATGTAGTGCACATGTTAAACTGCCTTTAAATTTGATCTGTGCCTTGGTATGTCACAGGTTGGTTTATTGGTTTGTTGCAGTTACCATGCCTTGTTGTGAGGCTGGATATCACCACAGATGACAGTAAACTGAGCAATATTGAAAATCCACTTCCACAGCACAATAAGAATACAAATAGTTTATTTAAAATAACACTACAGGTTAAGTGATTTTGTCTTCCTAATCTAAAGACTTCATCAAGGTATAGAATATATAATTGTGGCTGAAGGAAGTATTTTAGATTCAAAATATGAGTTATGCAGATGTTTTACATTTAATTTATGAAATACACACATGTGCAATGGTGCAGGCACACATACCTGCATACATACATACATGATACACACACAGATGCAGAAACACAGACAGACTCAAACACAAATACACAGAAATTCACACACACATGCACAGTGGTTTATATATTAATGCCTTGTTTCTTCTTAATGGTTCAAATCTGTCATCTGTTAAGATCTAAACAAACAGATCTGCTTTAACCACATTTTATGTAGAATACGACTACACTGTTGTATTCAAAGTGTTTGTACTCATCTACCTCAGAGTAGCTGTACAGGTCCTGATAACTGCTGCTGCACTTAGTTCTGCAGGAATGGAGTTTTCCCATTAACTGCACCATCAAAACAACAGAACTGGAATGCAAACATGCAAGCAGAAAACAACTAAAAAGTTATTTCTTAACAGTATTTTTTTAGCAGTTAGCCACACAGGTACTGCTTTTTAAAACTGTAGTTAGAAAGCAGAAAATAAATGGCATCAATAAGAAAAACACATTAGTCATAACATATGGATTGTGTGCCCTAAATAAGCACATTTGTTTTTGTTTCTGGATTCGAGTCATACATTAATTCACTTTTTCCAAATGTTGAGTAACAATCAGTCTTTCTTAATTTCTTAGCCCAATTTCTAAGTCATAGTAAATGAATGCAGCTTTTACATCATTTATTTTTGAGTGGACTTTTTTCTGCATAACTCCAAGTAGAAGGAAATCATATACTGTATCCCTTCATTGTTACAACAAAATCTGAGGGCACCAAGCTTTGAAGGAAATTTTAGCACAGATAATGCATCAGTTCTGCTTGGCAATCTAGTCCATTCCAAGTGGGTTTTCATAAATTTGACTGTGTATAGAAGACCAAAAATGCCTTTGCAATATACATTAGATCATTTTTTTTCTGCTCTGATCATTAGCTGGTGTACATTTCGAAATACCATTTTTGGGATTTATATGAATCATCAGTTCTAGCAAAAGATTTAAGACCAAAACGTTTGGCAGTGTATTCATATCCAGTGTTATCTATTACATGAGAACATAAAAAGTGAGGAAAGGAGCATTTATCAAAACATTAATTATAAATGTTATTAAACATTAATTATAACTGTTATTAAACATTAATTATAAATGTTATTAAACATTAATTATAACTGTTATTAAACATTAATTATAACTGTTATTAAACATTAATTATAAATGTTATTAAACATTAATTATAACTGTTATTAAACATTAATTATAACTGCTATTAAACATTAATTATAACTGTTTTTAAACATTAATTATAATTGTTATTAAACATTAATTATAAATGTTATTAAACATTAATCATAACTGTTATTAAACATTAATTATAACTTATTAAACATTAATTATAAATGTTATTAAACATTAATTATAACTGTTATTAAACATTAATTATAACTGCTATTAAACATTAATTATAACTGTTATTAAACATTAATTATAAATGTTATTAAACATTAATTATAACTGTTATTAAACATTAATTATAACTTATTAAACATTAATTATAAATGTTATTAAACATCAATTATAAATGTTATTATACATTAATTATAAATGTTATTTTGCAGTCATAGACTTGAGCTTGCAACATTTTGACACATAAATGTGAAGTTATAACAGTATTGGAGGAAAACTTTGAGGAATGCTTGTTGTTAAAAAGAATAAATATATCAAATTTTTGGGCCTTTTCCATTAATAATAATATAAAGTATGCAATCAGGATTTTCAGTAGTACAATGGAATATTTAGCGGAATAATTAAATGTCGATCACATGCAATCCATCTCATAAAAGACTATTTTGGCAAAATGAGCTGGCCAAAATCAAGTCCTTTGTACTTTTCCCTAAGATATGTGACCTCAGAGCTAGTCAAATTGAAAATGTGTGCATGGTTTGGTGGAATAATGAGATGCACAAGGTCTCCCCTACTTTTTTATTTTTAATTTATGTTTTGCTAACTGGATTAACTTTGCTAGATCAGAACCATCTTCAGAGGAGCTTGGGGAGGAAATTCCCCAAGAAATGCATACTATAAAAATTGCATAAGTAAAAGAGCTGAACTCTAAAAAAGGTAATTATAAAATGGCAGTGATACCTAAAACTAGGTACCTAAACTAGTGATTGGATGCTGTGCATACATTAGCAATTTACATTGTATGCAGTCATTTACAAAGGAATATTATGAGCTTCTAAATTGTTAGCATTGAACAAATAGGTATATACAAGTGGCATGAGGTAAAAGTGCAGTAATAAACATGTTAAAAGGGTTAAGGAGGCATACATTATGGATATTCTTAAGGGTGAGTGAGGCAAAGACTTCCCACAGTAAACCTTTTTCAATAATGTCTTACTTTGCTGAACTGTAGTGTTGAATTCATGCAAACAGTCATTAGTAAAGGGGACCATCAACAAAACAACTTATAGTATTATTAGGTGTAATTATAAAACATTATTTGCAGGGCTGTTGTTCAGATTTTTCAAGTAAAAAATAGACATGTACAACAGAAAATATACATAAAAGTGTGACACCTTGAAACTAGGACCTGACATATAGAGAAACAAACACATAATAAGCAGATCTGCTGAAGTATCTTTCATCTTGTTTGATGTTCTGGAAATTAACCTTTTAATGTATCCAGAAGCTAGTGAGCAATGTTTACTATTGGTGATATTCTTAGTACATTTTGTATGACAGTTATATCCATTTAATCTTGAGTTCATTGAAAAGGAGAAATTAGGATCAGATAGGCTTACATATGTGTGTCAATTTATTCTCCTGCAGACAATGCACTAGTTCTTCTTCACTCTTGGGGACACAAGCATAACACATTCCTATATGAACAAAGTAAAATGAATCATTGCTAACAACTGATATGCTAAGTATAGTGGCCATTTCCTTAAGGGTGAGTGCTTGCAGTCAATGTAAGCTGGGAGCTTTTCTACTGTTTCTCATATTTATCCTGACTACTTGTAAATTTTCTTAGGCCTAAAATGTCTTGTAAATATTTATATGTATCTGTAAATAATTGTAAATATTTGAACTCACTTCAGTGCTTTGCACTACTGCATGCTTATTTCCTCCCACTACTTTATTGAACTGACTTGTACTTTTGCCATACCACATATGTACTTCTTGCTGAATTTGGCTTAAGCCTTCTTTTGTTTATTTAATTCTCAAGACCTTTGCATGTACCACTGTTGAATGTGACACTGAGCTATGCTGTAAATTTGCTTTACAATTCATTTTGTGCTATGTGTGCCTTTGTTACATTTGCTGTATGCCCTAGTCAGTGGCTGAAATAGGTACTGTAGCAGTCTGCTGTCCTGGTCAACAAAGAATAAATAAATAGAATTCTAGAAAATAGAGTTCAAGGTTACCAGAAAGGTTCCAAAGATGTTAAAGTAAAATAATAGTTTCATCTGAAAATAACTGAAATAGATTAATAAAATACAGTAAAATCAGCTGAACTTCAGTTATTTATCTAATTTACATATTTACTTTTTAGCATGAGACAGATGTCGTTTGGCAGTATTTTCATTATTTGTATTAGTTACAATAATAACCACAGAGGTCAATGAGAAGATGCTGACCTAACAGAGGATGATAACAAACCTTCACAAGCCAGATTTCTTTGGAAGATTGAGCATTAATTATCAAATCAAAACAGTGAGTCTTGTTTAGCTGAGCTAGTAGCATCATATCGTCTGAAGAGTGGGGTATCTAAGTGATAAGGTAAATTGTACACAGCAGCAGCGAGCTCTATCAGTATGATGTACACAAAGTACAGCTCTAAGCCCTAATGAAGAACTGCTCCTGATGTTAGCTCATTAACACCTATGTGGTGTGCAATGTTGCACCTCTAACAGCCTGCACACATCCTTGCATTCCAGAGCATTTTCTGAAAAATCAAATTAAAAAGCATAAGATAATCAATGTTTTTCTACTGTGGGACATCCTAGATTAAAAGTCTTAGTGTCATTTTATTAATATCGCACTGCCATTTCCAGTTCTGCCTATCATAAACTGTTAAACCACTTACTTAAAAAGTCAGACCCAAGAAAGGTCTGGACACCATAAGCAGCTATAGGCGTTAATTGGAAGTATATAAAAACAGCATCCCTATTACTTCATTGAATGGCCACATCATTGAAAGGCATTTAATTGAAAATGTCATTTGTTGAAACACTCTGAGTGAGATCATGTTACGGTAGTGATCAGGAAATTTACCCTTTCCCCACTGTAGTGCAATCTCGGAGTTGATGTATAATTAGCAGGGGGTGGGGTTCAATGAATGGCATTTCTGACAAAATGTCATTTGACAATGTGACCATTCAATGAAATAATATAGACCCACAAGAAGGCACTATAGGCTTGAATGAGTTAGGACATAAGCTGTCCCAAAGTTTGTGACCTATAACTGAAAATGTAAGCTTAGATGATTCTATCAAGTTTGTAGGCCTTTGTGGGATAGAGGCATTGTTTGAATAAGAGTATAGCTCATATAGTTGTTGCCACAGTACTGTATTTGAATCTGCAACATTGGTGCCAATTAGTATGTGATTAACAGATGTACAAATTCACACCATCTGTTAGCAAAATTAATATAGTCAGTTGACAATAAAGCATAAAGCAATTGTGAATTAGTTCCTCAAGTTATGGCCAAGACTCCTCAAACCAAACTAAGGCTTACACTGAAGAACCGCAAGCAGAGTTATAATCACTGGATTCCCAGAAATTTACCCATATTGCATTTAAACTAATGCCTTTTACTATTATTTCACAACAGTAACTGATATTTGTCCAAGACAATTTTGTATGCACACACACATACACACACACATGCATGCATATATGCAAACTCACACATACAGACGCATCAGGATGTAATGCTACCCTTTTAATACTAGTGCTCTTTTTTGTCTCTTTTCAGTAATATTGCCACCAGCTAGACCCATCTAGCACACCAGGGAAAAAATTACTGTTCAGTCTTAAAATAAGTCAACCATAATTTCCTTGTCTGGTAGCTATAGCTATAGCTTAGATAGTCTTTATTCATAGATGGAAATCAGCAGTTAATAATGCACTAATTCTATACTCGTAACCATAAAATAATGAATAAACCATCAGCCACAAGCTTTTGAAGTCAAATAATATTTTCCTAAAACTCAGTTAAACAATGTACTTCATAAGATTACATATGTAACAAATAAATATACAAACAAATCATAAAAAATAAAAAATAATCAAACAAAAGGCAAACAGAACAATGCTAGCTGCAGCTAATGTAATTCTGAGCTATGACTAGTTTGTTCACTGTATTCTATTTGCCTATGACTTCTTAGGAATATGTAGGAAAATAACTGTGAGGCAACACATAAAAAAAGTTAAGTGCATATACCCAATGAACACACATACCCTTTTCAGGGCAACATGGGAGTGATGTCTAGATCAGTAGCATGAGTAGAATCATACTAGGCAAATGAAGGTTATGGGAAACTAAAACAATAACTACTACATGGTCTTAATACAACAGTCCATTATCTTAAACCACTGCACCAAACTGCCAGAAATCATATTCCATGCACATATTTCAGGAGACAAAGAAGGCTTAGACTAATTAACAACATTTTCCGTTTCCAAGTTCTAAGGCTTTCTTGCATCTCTCCAGAGTGCAGATTCTTACTGAGTTTCTTAATATAGAGATTTGCTGGAAGCTGGAAGTGAGAACCAATAACCTCTCACAATTTTTGTGTAAATGGTAATGTCCTGATCACATGATTCTTAAAAAAATAACAAAAAGTACAAAGAGCATGTTCAATTTCTACAAAGTTTTTGCATCTCTGCTAAAGAAAAGATAGAACTGAAAATTCTTACACATGTTTTTACCAACTCTACATTTTCCATATTTTACATACTGAAAAACTTCCTGGAAGCAATAATTGCAAATGTCACAACATTTTATAAAAAAATGATTGCATGTAGCTTAGCTTAATATGGGTTTTCTGAATGTTTTACTGAAAAACAATTGCAGGCTATACTCAGCATAAAAATAAATACATCAAATTTTTGGGCCTTTTCCAATAATAATATAAAGTATGCAATCAGGATTTTCAGTAGCACAATGTATCTGTAAATAATTGTAAATATTTGTCAGTCAGTTCTGAGAAAATATGGGGAATGAGTTTGTTAAAAACTTTGGAGATTAACTTATGAAAGAATATGTCAGACCTTTCTAAAACAGGAGTGGGTTTGCATGTGTCTTTGCAGCACAATGATGATCACAGTGTTGGGAAAGAAAAGTATATCTGCAAACACAATTAGAGAGGGTTTGTAGTTCCAACAGCTGTTTTAAGGAGAATATGCTAAGAATGGTAGGCCATATTCAAGCTATGCCTAGACAATACCTTTGCCATGGCAGCCATGTCCTTCAGAGTAAGGAATCTACAGATATTCATTGGCATACATGAATTGAATTTTACTGATTATTGATTTTGGTGATTTAGTGAGATTAGACATTGTGAGTAAGTGATGTAGAGTAATTCTTAAATTCTTGAAGGGAGTGGTATCTTCAGTAATATTGTTGTTGAAGGAGAGGTGAGGTTTGTGTAAAGAAATATCTATTACCTGGCAAGGGTTTCAGACAACAAGATATTGTCTTCTTATTGCTAAGAAAGAGTTCTTCCTCCTGAAGTGAGTGAGATATTTTGTTAAGATCAGACTGAAAATGATGGAAGAGTGATTTGTATGGTGAGCATGACCTGTAAAGGACTAACTCATGTTCACAGAGGGCACTGTTGGATGTTTGTGTATGGGTGATGATATTTGTATTTAAATGATATATAGTAGGAGGGAAAAAAGAGTCTGGAGAGATGTTTGAAAAACATAACAAAAGTTGAACAGAAAGTGTTTCCTACTTTAACATTAAAAGATCAATGCCATTACCTGTGGCAGAGCTTGTCAAGTAGCCCAGGAATCATTGTCAACAGACACTTGGAAGCTTGAAGTCAGTGACAATACCTGGAATCCAAATATAGCGAAACAAAAGGACAATTTGGTTCAGTAGACTTTGAACCAAGATATGTAGATGGGTCACAGCTGGATGATCTGAGGACACTGAGAGTAGGAATGCATGATTTACTGTGTCAAATGCTTTCATTAAATAAGTAAAGAGGGCTTTGGTAAGATAAACTTAACTGGCAGAACAAAAATAGAAGTGGTGATGGGAATAAGGGCTATAATGTTGCTTCAGCATTCAATGAAGCAACGTTGATTGGCAGAGAGAAGGTTCTATTTATACAAGAAAAGTAATGGTTTGTAGATAAGTATCTCTTTCTACAGGTTTACCCAGATACAGTGGTTAAAGTGATGTGCACTTAAAATCAGGAGTGCTTGTAGGAGATGAGTGTTTAGAAATTCAGATCACAGAGACAAGGTACCATAGTGATGGAAAACAGTTGTATAAAAAAAAAGGTTAGACAGATGAGTGATTGGTCTGCAATGAAGGTTTCACAGATTTTTAAATAATCATGAGCAGAGGTCATTGCTTCCAGAACTCAAAGAGGCTAACTACACCTAGACTGTATTGTTACAGTGAGGCTTGAACCCGGTCAAGTTTTTTTTTTTTTTTTTTTTTTTATTCTACATTTAGTAGACCAAATATGAGGCAGAGGTGATTAGATATGGTGCTGTTGTAAACATTTAGACAGGTTTATATATTAGTCTGGGCATTAGTTAATGGACTCAAGTTACATTTATATCACCAGAAAGTAAATGAAAAATCAATAGCAGTTTATTGGAGTATTTTTTGACCAAGAATTTGGTGTCATGTTGGCTCTAGAGATGTTAGATGCTTTTTTGGGGGAGCGGGTAATAAGCATGTAGTAACAGTAGAAAAAAATTTGGGGTAAAGTCAGTGAAATGGATTGGTCTTAAAGATTAGATGTGATGACAAAATGATGAGTGAGAATCTGTACAGGGAAGATGATAGTAGGCGTGCCTCCAGTGGTAGTTATACGGATCAGAGAGTACTGAACTGAAATAAAAAAGGGACAATAATTGTAATAAGGATAATCAGTTTACAATGTTAATTTAGAGGTATGCTGAGTCGAAAAATGCCGGTACTAGTAAGACTGTAAACACTGGGGTTTCATCACTACTAAGGAAATGGATTGCTGTATAGATAAATGAAGAGACAAAAAAAGATTGTTGTGAGAGGGGCAATATCATGTAAATAGTACAGTACAACAGAGGGGCTGGCCCACTCCTGCACTCTTCATTATGTTCGATTTAGGCATATCTCAGGTAACCTACCACACTCTGTTATTCCTTGCCTTTATCAGGCCATACCTTGGATACTATGTGCAGATCTTGAGACTATACAAGGAAATAGATATGTGGCTGCAGGAAAGCCAGCACAAGGGCACAGAAGGATTTATTCCAAAGGATATTACCAAAATGAGGAGGAAGTAAAGCTCTTCTCACTTGATACCAGATGTCAGGGTCAGAAAGATGGCTCTACAAGTTCATGTCTGGGAGATAAAAATAATGTCATGGACATGAATGAACAGTGGACAGGCAACAAATTCTAGCAGCCAAATATCCCTTGGATCTGCAAAAGCACTCCTTCATAGGTCTGTGGAGCAATTAAATGGAGTAACAAAGCAAGTCATTAAGAGAAACTCCATGAAGATTTCCAAAATTGAAACAGACAGAGAAAAGTGAAGGGAAGCTAGAAAGGACAAGGATGTACAACTTCTAATACAATTAAAGGGCAGTCTAATTAGGTGCATTGTCTCCTGTCATCTAGTAAAGATAATGCAATATAAAAGACAGAAATAAGGTATAATGAGCTGTATAAAAATTATGAAGAAGTAAGTTCAAGAAAGCCCCATGCTGCCTGATGCTGGCTAAGTTGCTTAAAGTTAACTTCAGCGTACTTAGATGCTGGCATTTTGGGTATTAAATAGGAAGGATAATGAAGAAGTAAACATAAAGTAGTTCCCAAGTAGCCTGCTGCTATCGTCATGTAGGTCACATAGAGGTACCCTAACTGGGACTTGAACTTAGGTCTGTCAAGTGGCAACATAAATTAGAGGAGATTGATAAAAGGAACAATTGGTTAATGAGGAGATAACTGCAGACTTTGAAGTGTGTTGCCTGATTTCACTTCTATAGTAATGTATTTATACAGAGGTAGGATTTTTTTCTAGAAAACGGTGTCATTTGTGAAAGAGCATGTTAACATGGCAATTACATATGTAAGCCATGTACAAAGTTAATAATATAAAACACTGTAACTTATTTGGTTTCCATTATATATTTTTTTGAAATTTATGATACAGGATTCAGAACATTTGATATGACATTAAATAATTAAGAACTATAGCAAGAATTATACACCTAGATTAATTTTTGATAATCATGCTGCCTACATTTTCTCCTAGCAGCTGGATGCAATTCTAATACAAAGCATTCTTGTACTGGTCTTTGTACAGTACATTCCAGTGACATATTTTGTTACACAAACAAATATTAAAAGATAGTGTTAACATTTGCATACATCTCTAGCTTGCAGCAATGCAGAGTTATTGCAGAAAATAAACTGCAGGTCTGATAAAGTAAGAAATGTTTTAGATTAAATGGTCTACATACCATTACAAGGTTCTCAAAGATTCTTTCAGTGAAAATATTTCCAATTCCAGATGACAAGGATAATATTCAGAAGAAATTAATGACATTCAGAAGAAATTAAATGACCTGCTCTACAGACCACATATTCTAATTTTGCATTTCTCAGGTTCCAGATTGATGGTTTCTTTCATATGCAATTTTTTTTAACTGATGTCAAGGTCATTTGAAAAAGGGAACCACTGCAGCTACATAATGCCACTGCAATGTTTAAATGAATGGGAAATAATACCCTACAGCCACCATTTCACACAAGTGAGTTTCTTGCCCATGGAATTTACAAATACAGTTTCCAGTTTCCTAGGTGATAAGTGCATTCACTTTGTGAAACTCAGACTCATACATGTCAAAAATAAACTGCAAATGTGCTATGATTGTTATCCTATTAATTTATGGGATATGAGCACCTGTTTTAATCCCAAGTGAGATTAATAGTTTGATTTCTGTGACATCAGTGTCATCATATAAAAAGACAGGCTATTTTCTTGGCAAGGCCAGCATTCACAGTTTAAAACTGGAAATGTCAATAACAGCTAGTAGTTCAAGTAAACAGTTTTATCAAAGCACACTGTTATGATACGACTCCCTATGAGACTCGAAGCAGTTATGATGCCATATACTGCACGTTATTTAATACACCCCCAGGAATGACACCTGTCTGTATTCAGAAAAGCTCACATACCAGTTGATATTCCAGCAGCTTTACCAGTTAATTCAGTCATTCATCATGTACCATGGTGATATCATCCACACCTGCTGCACATCCTTGCATGGAGGCATTCAGATTATGAAAGGTCATGAAAGCTGTCCATTAGTTCCATCAAAAAGTCTGAATGATACACCAGAGCTAAGACTTTATGAACTATTACATTTTATTTTAATTTATCACCATCCTCTGAATGATATAAACCAAAAATCTTTTGCATGATAATCTTTCTAGTCATCAGTTTATACAACTATATAAAATATATATGTATACATATACATACATATACATATATATCTATATATATATATAATATATATATATATAAATATATATATATATATATATATATATATATATATATATATATATATATATATACACATATACACATATACATATATATATATATATATATATATATATATGTATATATATATATATATATATATATATATATATATATATATATATATTTATAGGTTCATAAAGGTCACTAGGCTAACGGCCCTACAGTCCTTACAAGCCTAGCCATATTTATCCTGAGATGCCCCAATTGTCGGTGGTTAGGTGAGTGAGGTTTGCAGAGGTAAGGGTCTATGACAGTTAACCAAGGCTTCTTTTTTCCAGGACGGACATGTGTGCTACCCCAAGAGTGAATTTTTGGTCACCCATCCATTGACCTTGGTTGCATTTAAAGAGGATCAGGGAGGGTCTCTGTTTCATGTGAATTGGAAGCTTGTTCCAGAGAAGTGGCAGTTTCTGGGAGATATATTTATCTCTCCAGCATGACCTGCTCATGTCAGAGGCTAGGTTATGATCACTGGAGCGAGTGAGCTTTGTGCAGTTGGATTTATGCATGTGTAACATTTCCATCAGGGCTGGGTCAGAGACTGCTCATAACCCAGGCACAGGTCACCCCTTAGCAATATGTAGGAGACAGAATAGAGTGACAATGCTTTCAGTATTTCTGTGTAAGACCTCTTTTGCGTAACCTGTAATTTCTTGGTGAAAAAATTCTGTGGTCTGTCTAATTGTTGCAGGTGTCTGGTGAGGTACATGCAAAATGGAACATTGTACTCAATTACTGGGTCTGACAATGGCCAAGTATAATGGAATTATTCCATCCTTAGATCTAGATGTGATGACTTTACATATAAGATGTACCACATCAAAGGATTTCCTTACTACTGTGGCTATGTGGTGATCAAAATTCATGCTGCCATCAAACTGAGTACCCAGATCATATTCCACTGGATCTATATTTATGGGGGTGCTGTCTGTAATATAATTAGCAGTAATAACAGCTTTTCCAAGTGGAATAATAATGATTTTTTTGCATTTAGCTTTAATCTGTGGCTTTGACTCCAATCATTTGTCTGCAGTAACCCTGTTGTACCTTACTACAATGCTGTGCTTCCATGCTTCACTGAGTGAACAAATTAATGCACAACTTACCTCTTAGCTGTCCAGATTTTCACAGAATGTCCAGAGTTTTGTTTCATATTTTTGGTCTGTTCCTCACAATTTTTTGTTTTTTTCTGGCAAACTAGCAAAGACTGAAATCACTAAATAATGGCAGATATTTGAGTTTCAGTCTTCATATCCTTCAGAAAATGTATGCTGATGCAAAATGTGTTGTTCTATCCACTTCCTAAGGTAATAACAGCAATGTTTAAAAGCTGTTCCTCTTTGTGAGTCTTTGTCGCCCATTTATAGTTGGCTTTGTCCAGATTTCTTGCATTAAGAGGTTGAGAGAATGAGCATGAATTTACACTGTTTTTTTTTTTTTTTTTTTTTGTGGCTGCTTTAGGATTATTAACTGTGCTACTTCTTGAATGATACAAGTGAAAATTTTAAAAAATGAGGTTGATAGATTTGCTTTATAAAAAGATACCTTCGTATCCAGATTGAACATGCTGTAATGCTTTTGTTTCTTTTCAACATCTTCACCTGTGCTAATTTCTGATAAAGGTATTGCAAACTACCAGAGGTATAAACCATAACTCATAATGCTACTTGAGCATTCTTTGATACGATGTTGCTGTAGGTTAAGCATGTTTGTGCTGTGGCTCTGTTGGTTGCCCACTTTAGTGTTACTATGTTGATAAGAGCTCTCCAGATTTAGTTATGACTTCACCTGGCTTACTTCTCCTTCTACAGACTATACCTAGTCAGCATATGAAAAGCATATCTTAAACACTCAGACCAAACTGAGTCCAAGACCCACCTGGGCAAAACGGAAAGTAAACCTGCTCTGTATCCCATCTGTTGCCAGCCTTATAGTACTTCCCACTGCCAGGCAGTGTAGGAACTGATGTATAGTCATAGATAATGAACTTCTGTTTCACACAAATAATTCAGTCCATGAGAACTATAAATATTTATGTAATATGAAGGCATCCCTCTCACCCAGTAAGATGTCCTGTGAACATCATAAACTACCACCCACATTTAATCACAACCAGTGGCGGCTGGTGACTTCAAATCAAAGGGAGGGCTGCAGGAGACAGCTGAATGAGTGGGGCCAATGGGAAGGGGTGTGGCCAACTAGAAAGGGGTGGGGCTATGCTAAAAAATGCAAAAATTGGAACTTTAATTAAATATATTGCCCTGGGTGCCACTGTCAAACTGTCATTATGAGAGTCCAATCAAGACAAAATGAATTGTAGAAGAATACAAATATTTCAATGCATTGGCAACATGACAGCTTACTTAATATCTAGATGGAAACAAAAAGGTTGCGAGGCATGAAAAACTACATTAGTTTTTAAATACATTACTGGAATGCCAGTCAAAATCAAGTATAAAAAAAACAAGCAGCACTCAACTCAAACCACATCTCCTTGCACTGCAGTTCTAATTATAATTTTTATTCAGCTTTATAAAAGAACCAAGTAACATGCTGAAAGTAGCAATACTCTCACTTATAAAAAAGCTTCTTATCCAAAAAAGACCTGCTGCCTGACAACAAATATCTACTTGTTTCATGGGGAAAACATGATCAAGGTAAAAAAATTATCAGCAAACAAGAAACAAGCACAAGATACATTTCTTAAAGGATTACTGCACAGGTTATGGACCACACATGATAGACTGGCATTCTGTTTGGTTTACGGGTAAAGCCTGCAAAGATGACTGCAAGTCTCCAATAAATGTAATGAGTTTCTGAAAATACTGTAATCCTGTCCTTTATTACAAATACTGTTATATGGATTTCAATACCTAAAGCTTATATGCTATCTAGTTATGTAAATATTCTCTGCATGGCAGCAATAAAAAGGCTTTCAATGTTAGTAATTCTTTAACAGTATGCATATTAAAGCTTACTTGCATCTTACAGCCTCAGACAAGGTTACCTGATGGTCATTAAAGCATTGCTACTTAAACACAGAGCAACAGGCACTGCAACAACATGCATTTTATGAAAAAGAAGCATAAATCATCAGTACAAAAATATAACAGAAAACCAGAACATTCTGCAAAATCAAGGACAGATGAAATGCCACTGTAGTACTTGTGTCTACCTTGGATGGGGTCTGCACACTCACACTGCATAACTGCTCCTTGCCTTGCTTGGACACATCCAGAGTCACTATGTGAGGGAGTTGAGTGCAACAAGTATGTCACAATTTGAAATGTCTCTGGCTGATGGTGATGGCCCTGACACATTTGTCATACCTCTCAGCTTCAGAGCAAGAAAGCTTGACGAAGCCATAAACAGAAGTGGGACAAAGGCCCAAAAATAAGGACAATTTTTAAATATTGCTCTTATAAACTTAGAAAGATAATAGAATAGTAGGTCTTGCATTAGTATGAATTTTCTGAAGGGTAAGAAATCTGAAACTCAAATATCTGTCATTATTTTCTAACTTCAGTCTTTAATGATTTGCCACTAATTTGCCAGAAACCCACAATTTTATGAAAAATGGACCAACAATATGATGCAAAAATATAAAATACCCACACAATACAGGTGGGAACCTGTCAAAGAATGGACACTTTTTAATATTAGTACTGTTAACTTGAGCAGCTGACAAAATAAGATAATCTACATGCATTTCTGAAATTAAAAGTAATCTATAACTCTGATCATTACAATTATTTATTAATTGTAAACCCTCCACTTTTTCTTCCAAATTTGACATTTTCTGGAGGGATTATTAGGGGGAGAGCAACATTTTGAGCCAAAATCTGGAACAGTTGAGAGGTTTGGATATTCCTAATTCTATAAAGTGATTTATTTGCATGTACCTCTCATCGTCTTAATGCAGAAAGTCTGGACAAGGCCAAATATATTGGGGGAACATACAAACAGTTCTAAAAATTGCCCTTGTATAAACTTTGTCAGGTGACGGAACAACAGGTCTTGCTTTAGCATGCATTTTTATGATGAGTATGAAGTCTTAAACTCAATGTCTGTCATTATTTAGTGACTTCATTCCTAAATGATTTGCCAGAAAACCACAAATTTTATGAGGAACAAATCAGAAATAAGCAAAAATCTATTCATTCTCTAAAAATCTGGACAGTTAAGAGGTATAGTTCAGCCGGGGCTGTCTGAGTTTACAAAGTCATGGTCGATTGGGGCCTCCCCTGCAGCTATTCCAATATCCCATTACTTGGCTATTTCACCCCATTTACCATAAACACTGTAATTTGCATACTGCTTTACTTCTACGATGATTTGGATTCCATTTAAAAGTTTTATTTTACATTTTACAGCACAAACATTAATAGAAATCTGCTAAACAAAGCAATGCAGTCTCACAAAATTGCAATTGCCAGAACTCACCTATTATCCACCTTATTGTATGCCTCCCTCATACTTACAAATCTCTGCAAATCTGACCTAAACAAACTTGATAGTTGTTACAATAAGACAGCTAGATTTGCTACAACCTCACACATTAGAACACACCACTGTGACTGCCTAAAACAACTCAACTGGCTAAAATTACCACTACTACTCTAACTCAATCAACTAGCATTAGCCCACAAAATAATAAACTACTTTGATAACACCCCAGACCTACAAAATCTCCTTCAACCCTATACCACTACCCGAACCTTAAGATCTAGCACACAAAACCTTCTCAAAGTAATTAAATATAACAATGAAGCAGGTAAGACTGTCTACAGCCACTATATATCAAAAACCTGGAACTCCCTTCCTGTCCACATAACTGAAGACAAATCCCCCACCCAGTTCAAAAACCTAGTCAAAGCTCACTTCATGAACAACAGACTATGCTTTTGCATCCTCCCTGGCTAATATGTCATTTCTGAAATTTCACCTTACTTAATTAAGACTGTCGAACTACCAACTCAGACCTCTGTACCCACTTAACACTGTTAAAAAATTGCTCATCCTAACTCTCTACTAGTTAGTGTAAACTACAACAGGAATGCTGTGCTTTACACTATCTCCTAAACTTAATACACATAGTGCCAAGTATACATATCCTAACTCATAAATCAAATCTCAGATCATAATGATGTCCTTCTTATCTATATCCAGAAACACCTACTCTCATGGATCTTTTCACCTTCTCTTTTTATTTCCCTTGAAAATATACTATTCCAAGATTGTCATGCTTTGTGATATCTTCAAAACCAAATAATACATAGTAACAAATGAATGTATCCTAGCTACTAAGAAATATTGTATGGCTATGTCATACTTTTCTCCCTGGGCCTCCACTGAAAATGGACTTGTATCCAGTGGACACTCCCAGTCAACAAATGTAAAATAAAATAAAATAAAAAAATAAATAAACAATGAAAATAGACTTAGCATTAAAACTTCTCTGCCCTTGAAACTCACATTCATTGAAACAGCATTGAAACCCACAGTCAAAGAAAATACATCTGGCCAGTGGCAGATAAAGATTAACTCTGGGCCATTTTCAAATCATAGGCCCCTTGCACAGGAAACATACATGTGCTCTTTGATATACCTTTCTGATTGTATTAAATTATATGCCTTGTATAATACAGTACAGCTGTTAGATGGCATTTTAAATGTATTGTTTTGTAC
Organism: Protopterus annectens; assembly: GCF_019279795.1. Classification (NCBI taxonomy): domain Eukaryota; kingdom Metazoa; phylum Chordata; order Ceratodontiformes; family Protopteridae; genus Protopterus; species Protopterus annectens. The sequence goes on along the minus strand of NC_056735.1, from coordinate 1,769,088,627 downwards.
ATTTTTCCAGTAAACAATGAAACAAAATGCATGCACTAATAATGACAAAACTGCCCAGTTCAGAAAATTTCTATCATAAAAGTCTACTCAAACTTCTACAATCCATCAGTGTCAGTAAATATGCACAATCTGCAGTAAAAGTGATCAAAATAATTTCACATTAAAAATGAAGAGGTTGCTGCCAGCAAATTACTTTAATATTTCATTGTTTCATCTACAAATAAAGTGCCTGTTGCTGTTGAATAAATTGCCTATGTTACAATAAAAAAGATAAGCTAGTAATATTGCAATAGGGAATGGATGGCAAACTGATAACAGGTTCATCATTACTAGGTATCTCCACTAAAGATGACATTCTCAGGACTGCAGCATCCATCCCTTTAAAAGTACAGCACAGTACAGTATCAGCAATGCATCTATATACTGTGGGAGTATAACCCACAGCCTTCTGCATCAAAAGCAAGTACACTACCTGTTGTGCTATTAACAAGACAAGCAGACTCAGCATAAGTAGCATTAAACTTCTCTTCAAGCTCTCAGCTCCTTGTAAAATTCACTTGACACTCAACTGTATCTCTCAACTTTGAAGCACCAGAAATCTGGAAAAAGCCATAAGTTATTTGTGTGGGGGGGGGGGTGGATACAAAAGCTGAAAAAACTAGGGACACCTTTTAAACATTGTTTGTATAATCTTGGAAAGTTGCTAGAATAAAATGATGTGTTACCACTATGCATTTCACTGCCAAGGCTTGAACCCTGGAGCCTGTGTACTACAGTCAGAGCAGCATACCACTATGGTAAATCAGCTGTTTCTCGAAAGACAGGTAGACCGAAACTTAAATGACTATCATTTACTGAATTCTGTTCTTAACGTAGCTCTCAACCTATTAGCACAAAAAACCTGGACAAAGCCAATAATGGGGGAATACAGGCCCAAAAATAGGGACAAATTTCAAATATTGATCTTATAAACAGAACATTGCTAGAATAAAAGGTTTTGTTTTACCATGTACTTTCTGAAGAATATGAAGTCTGAAACTCAAGTGCCTGTCATTATTCAAAATCCAGAAAAATTTTGCAAGTGTTGGTGGAAAGGGAATTCAAGTCCATGCTACATGGTCCCAAGGTACATGGTTTGAATCTATCTAGCCACCTGGTATATTCAACTGGAGCATTTCACAGACACACACACACACACACACACACACACACACACACACACTGAGTCCAGCTGCAAAGGTAGTTCAACAGCAGTTTCCTTCCTGCAGCATTCAAGTTTGTTCAAAGGCTCGTCCTTTCTATGAGAGCAGGCTGGGTAGTAGCCTGCAGACATTGCAGTCCAACCCCTCCTTCTGGGATCTCTGCTGCTGAATGCTGTCTTCTTAATCTGGACTACTGGTGAGACAGTCCGGATTCTGTGCATATGCTCTACAGTCCAGATCGGGAAATTGCCGCATATGCATGATGTTCTGGGACTCATGTTTGTTTTTTGCTTTAGTTTTCTTTTTTACTTTTATTTTTTTTCTTTTTGCTGGGGGGGCTGCGGTCCTGCAGCCCAATAGCATGAGCTTCCCCTGATCACAACCACCCTAAACTAATTTATTGAGTCTGCATGAAAGTCACTATCAAAGTCTCCTAGGATTAAGAAGCTTAGGTTTCAGCAGATATCCACTACCACATCAGCACTATGGTCACACTTAGTAAAGGGACTACAAACTGCCTAAAAGAAGATTAGGTTTCAGCAGATACCCAACACCACATTAGCGCCATGGTCATACCTAGTAAAGGGTCACAAGAAAGTAGGCTGCAAACTGTCTAATACCCCAAATTCCATAACTAACTGCAGTAATGTCTTTGTCTATTTAATGACTCTGTTGTCAGGCACACTGACTTCAAGCTTACAAGACTGGGCAGAGACAGGGTTAGAGTTAGTTGTGTTTCTACTGCCAAAATCATTGACATAACAAAGGCACTACAGTCTATCTCACAAGAAAAATACAAATACTTCCTATAGGTAGCCCATGTGAGTGCAGATGACTTGAGGTGCATAACCCTGATGGACACGCAGAGAGACATGTTGGACCTCGCCATGTATGTGTCTAACACCAGAAATATTACTTCCATGGAGCCTGATATATTGACAGGACACCTATTAAATAGCTTCAAACATACCCTTGTGAAACCCACTACAAATTGTTTAACAAGAGCTTAGCTACATGATTTGTCCTCAAAGTATAGCAAGCTGCAGTAGCGATATTCCTACAGAAACATGGTTCTACCATGGACCCAGGAAACAATTACCCTGATTAGTCTGATTTGCAAAGCCATGTAATGCATCATAACTATCCTCGTAAACTATAATCTCAAAAATCATATTGAGCTAGACCAGAGCTGGATCATGGTCAAATGGGGATCTTGACAGGGGAATGGACCAGGGCCCCTCCTGCAGCCATTTTAGTGTCCCATTACTTGTCTTTTTCCACACTCCCAGTTATCATAAACAGTGCTCAAAACTGCCCACATGCACACTATTTTCTTCTTTGCTTCTGAAATGATGTCAGAGATATGGATATAATTTAAAACTTTCAATGTAAATATCCTTTGTTGACCAAGTTAGTCCCACTAGAGTAGTAACATATTTTCAGAGGAGATCCTTGGTGGTATTTATTCTACTTGGGAAAATGTGCCAGAGCATTGGGGAAACTTCCCCCTGCTCTTTTTGATAACTCAGGTATCTGTAAAAGATCTTACAGCACTTACCAGTAATATAGTCAGACAGATGGTGTCTCAGATTAACATCTCATCCAGAGAACGACAAACTCAAGAATGTAACAGTCCCCCACCCACTTAAAGTGCACTGAAGTATCAATAATCTATCTACATGGTGTGGAAGTAGAATGCACAGCCTTCTTTATCAACAGTAAACACTCCACCTGTTGTGCTACTAGGACTGCTTTGCAATTCTATAACAAAAACACTGAAGGACATTTGCTAATCAGAACAGTTGCACAGTGAACACAGAATTAAACTTCTATTCCCTTGAAACTAACATTCCTTGAAAATCCATTGAAGCTCACATTCTTCAAAAATGCACCTGGTAGATAAATTTTTTCCATGAATCAGTAAAAAAAATGTTTGACCCAATAAAAGACAAAATTACCCATTTCAGCACATTTCAATCAACTCTAACAATTAAGTAGTCTTGTAGTCGGTGTAGAGATGAAGGCCCTTGTCTCCTGTAACCAAAATACAGGATTTGAGCCTGAGGAAGCTAATTAACTAACCTGCCATTCCTAACTATGACATAACATAACACACACACACACACACACACACACACACACACACACACACACACGCACACACGCGCACACACACACACACACTACTCTCTGAGTACCTGAAATGCTTTTCAGTGGCAGCAGTTAGTTGTGTTTCAAAATTTGAAAGCTCCATCCATCTGCGATGAAAGCAGCACCAAACATGCCAGATCAGTTTAAACCTTGCAAATTGTCTTCCTTAAGTTCTTCAGGAAAATGATTGTCTGTGGGACCTGGGTATTCAAGCTCCTATGCAGAGGAAGAAAAATGTCCACGAATAAAATACCCTAGGGAAGCCAAGAATAAATGGATGACCAGGTAGGCTGCCTTAATAAAGGTACGGTGGGATGTAGGTGAAGAAGCTGGGCTACCGGTAAAGCTTTGAGAAAGGCTGTGCATACCCGAGTGCTTGTGGTTGAAAGCTATGCAAAGCCTTTAGAAAGACTTCGTATACAGGTCGTAGTTCCGGCTGGTCAGGTCGCCTGCTGAGAGGAACTGCTAGTGTGACAGCTAGAAATCAAAGATGAAACACACAGAAAAAACAGGCAAAACAATGTAAATGTGGCTCGGCAAAGGAGCTCTGCTCGCCGTGATGGCAAAAAATTAGCGTAGTCAAAGTTCAGATTCTAGAAGGTCGTACTTTATTGAAGTAAAAAGTACCATCGAAGCATAGTTCCTTAATGGAAAGAGTAATCCTGAGGATTTCCTTTTATAAGAGTACCTGGGTGTGTGTCAGTGGGAGCCAATCAAGTTTGGGTGAAAAAACTTTTATTGTGATTGGGCACGCCAATTTGACATCATACCTTACAATCTGATAGGTTAGATACCCTGAGCCAGCTCATACGTGGTTAGTAGAATCACTCTAAACCTACAATAGTGAAGTTCGGAGATTAGCTAAAATTAGCTAAAAAAATGTAGTTAACTAAAAATAGTCTTGCTGGAAAAAAGTCAACCCTTGCTGGTAAAATACATTGTTAGGCTACACTTTTCGAAATCTTCGTCAGGATGGTGGATGACCTAAAAGAGCATAATAAGCAAAGCCGAGCGTACTAGAGAAATAGCATGCATGTAAAATAACATGTATGTAAAATAAGAAACAGGCTAGAAAACCAAAAAATAAGACCAAAAAATAAGAACCAGGCTAGATATCCAAAAAATAAGATACAGAAACTAAAAAGAAACAAAATAGTGAAAAATTCTTAAATAATGGATATCAATAGAAACTAATGTATTAAGATATGGAACTGAATGAGGGCTATTAATTAAAAAAAAATCTTAAAAAGGCACTGATATGTAACCTGAAAAGCTAGAAAGACACGAAAAAAAGTAATACTGAACCATTGTAGAAAACATGAATGACAAAAACATATATATAGATAGATGAACCATTGACCAAAAACAAATGAGTCCAAATTTGCCAGGGGAAGTATCAGACCATGGGCTGGAGGTAGACTGGTGAGATCAAAACTGGCTGTCGCACGAAAGGTAACCCCAGCTTCTTCACTGACATCCCACCGTACCTTTATTAAGGCAGCATACCTGGTCATCCATTTATTCTTGTCTTCCTTAAGTTCTTCATTTGTGAGGGATGTATGACTCATGCACAGAGAGTACGTTCTTAAATGAAAACAGTACAGACACAAAAATGTAAATATTTTTGATGTTTCTTTTCACCTAGTGCTAGATCCAGCTGTAAGCTAGACTCACCTCCATTTTTTTTTTTTTTTTTTTTTTAATGGGAGATCTTGCCTACTTATTTACTTATTTCTTTCAAAAGTCTAAGCAGGTGCAGCCAGTGCTAACCCCATTTGCTGAACTTATTTAATTAAATTCTGGCTGAAGCAAAATACACTATACCCATGCTTAAAGGTATATCCATATGTACAGAAAGATAAAACCCACACAGTAGAGGTAGCAGGTATGAGTATAAGTAGTGCTATGCCCCAGGACTCCATACTGGGACCATCCTTTTCAACACCTACCTCTCCAATCTGCAGACTATGAATCAAGACCTTTGGCTACCTACATTTACAGATGACAGCAAAGTGGGCCTTATTGTCAAATCTCTCTCTGATACCCATTCATTACAATATGATCTGGCCCTCGTAAACAGGCATTGTACAAAAAAAGGGGTAAAAATAAATGTGAAAAAGTGAGGTATTTTCATATTTGGTAAGCAATTCTCTCCCTCAACTTTCAATATAACCAATACCTCACTCTGAAATGATAATGTAGTTAGGGGATCTTGGAACCTGGGTCAATAATTCTGTTTTTTATGAAAACCATGTGGTAATATTAGTCAAAAAATATTTTCTATTTAGCATAGTTAATATAGAAAGGCATCTCATCCAGGTTAAGAGAAGTCACCACCTCTCTGTATACTTCCTGATTTAGATTAGTTTTCGCCTCACAGTAAGATGCTGTCCGGTTCGATTCTCAGCTAGAGCGTCTCCTGCATGGAGATATGCGTGAATGGGTGTACTTTCATTGAAGGTTGTGCTTCAGGGCTGGCAACTCGGCATGTAAAAATTAACTGCCAATCATTAGCGGACCGGAGTTCCGCTGTGGGGACCCCTAACCAGGAAAAGCCGAAAGACACATTATACTGAATAAAATGCCCTCTTCTTGATGCACCTTTCTGTACATATAAAACAAGTGGAAAGGCCTCGCAGGATTCTAACCAAGAAGATTGTTGGACTAAAGTCTCTGATCTACCAGGAAGGGCTTGAAGTACCATCCCTTTTATACAGTTTCTTATAAATTCTAAAATGGTGATTTATGCCTTGCATTCCATGCCATTAGGGACTGTATCCTCTTTAGACTCCTGCATCTGCACTATTGTCTGTATTCTCCACACTTACCAGAACTAGGTGCATAAATCTCCGCCAGCATATAAAGTGCACTGGAGTGACAGATGCATTGCACAGCATCTATTCCAACTCTGGAACAGACTTTGCCTCCAAATTAAACAAAGTGATACCCTAGTATCAGTCAAATCAGAAGCTGTATCCTTAAATTTACTTTGGGACTTGACCTGCTTTCCTCTTCTCGAGAAGGGGTTAAGTTGAACATGAAAGTGGGTATTAGCAAGGCATAAATGATCTTGTGACTCAATTTCCTTGTATTTTCTGTGATCATATTATCACACGAACCAGTTGCAGGCTGTTGTTTATCATCACTATTGTAGAAGTGTCTGGCTATATCTCACAAAATGCTGTGGGAAAACAGCATTATACTGATACTGTCATGATATTTGAGGCTGCTGCATTATAGGAAGCATTTCTTTCTCCAACAGTTGAGATTTGTATCATTACCTTAGTCTCCTCATCAGAGGCTGTTTGATTAATTTTGCCTACATAAAAAGTGTTATTTTTTTATCCTCCTATTGTTATTGCACTTCCTTTCTTCTGTTTTCATTAATGACCCACTACTGACCTATATTCAACTTAGTGTCGCAAAAGAATCAACTTCTTACATTTGAGAGATTGCAGAAATCTTAACAGAAACTTAAAGGTACAATCATTGTAGCATAGCACATTTCAGTGTGGTGGGCTTTTAAATACGCAGTACTTTATTATTTAAGCACATTTTTAGTTTATGTCAGGCATATTAGTTGTTTGTCTTTTTGGTTTTTCCCGGTTAGGGGTCGCCACAGCAGAACTCCAGTCCGCTAATGATTGGCAGTAGATTTTTATGGTGTCGAGTTGCCAGCCAGATGCCCAACCTTTAACGAAGGCACGCCCATTTGCACATGTCTTTCGAACGCCACTCACCCGTGAGGAGGACATGCAGACTACACACAGAAGGTATTCCAGCCGAGAATCGAACAGGAGAACCTCTTGCTGTGAGGCAACAATGCTACTGTTGCACCATCGTGTCTTCTTATTATACAGGGTTAACATTAACAAGATTCATCCTAGAGTTCAAGTTTTAGTTCACTTCCTTTAGTCTTAGTTTCTCTCAGTTTGATTTTGAACAAACCATTTAACCAGGCCAATTCACTCAGGAAAGTAGGCAACTTTGCCTAGAAGATTACCAGATAAATAAAAGTAAATGTAAAAGCATTCATTCCCTATAGGGCCTGCCTGCAGCAGTTATTGTTTTGTAACCATTGAAAACATACTTGAAATACCATAATTACCACTTCACTAATCTTGTTAGTGTACTGGAAACTGTCTTTCTTTAATCCATTATTTGTATTTGGTTGCTTATAGTACCCATTTTTTTCCATATAACAAAGTCGGTAATGCAGATGAGTTCACAAATACAGTTTGTCAATGTGCTACACAACATCAGCAACATCCTGATAAAACTATGTTTTGTTCGATTCATTTATATAATGTTATTGACCTTCTGACATAGTGGTTATTTGCTGTGCATTTCACAGATCTGTAGATTTGTTCATCAGGAGCTAATGCCATATTTCAGATCTCATAGAGCTGTTCTTTATTTGGCAACTGCACCAGAGTGACTGAGAGATTCTGCTGATTTCTAAAACCACAGTAAAAAATAGTGAAGGACCAAGCCATGGCAACACAAGGCATAAACTTTTAATGATAGTGAGTGCTTTCACAGCACCTTTGCTGCTTCATCAGGCATTACAGAAAAAAAAAGACACCATTTTTAAAATACAAATCAGCCAATGAGGTCACTTGGTTAATTCACCCTTAAAGTTACAGATTATAAAATAGGTCTTGTACATCAATGGTCTGTACAAGCAACAATAATGCACAAAATAACAACATATAAAAGATAGTAACTTATATAAAAAAGCAGCATATATAAAAAGCAACATATTTAAAAAAGCAGCATGAATAAAAATATATATATATATATAAAAAAGAACATGTGTTAAGTCTATATACATATATTCTGGCATGCATCCTATCTCTTCAATTCTGTAGCTTGCAGAACGGTTTTAATACATATCTTGTTATTCAAACACTTACCTGTAGTAGCCGCATCCTAATAATCCATTTAAATTCTGATGATTCTGTTCTATTTCTAACATTACCTCCCCATTCACTGGGCACAATATTCTCAATCACCATAAATCTGAAGGACTGTGTGGGGTTATGTTGCATGACGTGTTTAGCTAGTGCACTTGTTTCTGTCTGTCTACTAATGTTATACACATGCTCTCTAATATGGTCTCTGAACTTTCTGCCCATTTTGCCAACATAGAAGGACATACATACCTGGCAGAAGGCAATGTAGACCACACTAGCATGTATAATATTGAATTCCATCATCCTACCTGTGTCAGGGTGTAAAAACCCGCTGCTGGTATCAATTAGATAGCAGAAGTTGCATTTGTTACAGGGCAGAGTGTCTACAATGCTTAAAGACATCTCATTACTGTTATCCAACTTTGGATAACACAGCATCGTTTTAAGTGATTTTTTTATAAGTGAATCTTGGTCTGTTCCCCACTATAGACTTAATCTGTTCATCCGTGCATGGGACACGCCAATTCCTACCAAAGATGTTCTGTAACTGTTTAATATTACTGAAATATGTAAGGGGTACTCTCATTTTATTAAAGTGAGTTTCATCTCTATTACCACTTACCTGCTTTTCAGAGAAGTAAGGTTTCCCTTGATCTCCCTTCATCAATGGTATCTGAGATAGGACTTCATCTACTTCCTTAGGATTATAACTCCGTGATTTAAAACTATCACTCAGATGTGTCAATTCTCGATGAAAATCTTCATTCTTAGAATTCAATCTTGATGCCTGTAGGCCCTTTCCTTTGATCACATTTGTAAAAAAAAATGTGTGCCGGATGCATACTCTGCACATATGCATTTCTATTACATTTCTTTCTCTATATCTGGATGTTAAAGTCCCCTTTTATATTTCTAATTATCCTGACATCTAAAAATTCTATTACATTTAGGGAGCTGCAACATGTAAATTTTAAGAAACTAGTGCTGCTATTCATGTATTGATGTAGGAATTCAAAGGACTTCTCTTCTCCTTTCCAAATTAAAAACAAGTCATCCACGAACCTCCAGTAAAACGCCAGGTGTCCATGGAATCTATCATTCAATAGGTGCTCCTTCTCCCAGCTTGCCATACCAATGTTGGCATAGCTATTGCACATGAAGTGCCCATAGCTACGCCATCCATCATCTGCCAGTAAATGTTATGCTCAAACATGAAGACATTGTTCTCTAGTATTACCTCTATAAACATACACAACAAGTCTATAAACTTCGACTCATAACGTCCATCATCCACTAAGTATTCCCTTAATAGTTCTTCACCTATGTTATTCGGTATTGTTGCGAAGAACGACTGTACATCAAACATTGCTGGTCTATAATCTCTGTTTATCTCATGTTCCTGGCTGAACTGGAATAAATCATTTAAAAATTGTTCAGAATCCCTCAATGTATACATATTCATGTCCAAAACAGGTCTTAAATATCTTTCAAGGTATAGGGAGAGTGGCTCAGTACTCCACCCAATGCCTGCAACTATGGGCTTCATAGGTGGATATGTAGACTGTTTTGGACTTTATGAAGGCCTTGTATTATAGGAATAACCAGTTCTTCTACCACAAAATAATTAAACAATTCAGAGCTAATCATGTGACAAAGAAGCCAGTCATATAACACATCATATTCTTTTGACCATATTATCTATATGTGTTCTGTCTATTTGTTCATATACACTGTTATCACTCAGCATTTGTAACATTATGTCACAGTAAAACTTATGGTCCATAACAATAGTAAGTCCCCCCTTATCAGCAGGTTTGATAGAGATGGAAGTGTCTTTTTGTAAGGATTCCAAAGCTAACCTTTCATCTTTACTTAACTTATAAAAACATTTACTTCTAGTTCTGTTATTAAACAAATCATATATTTCCTGCTCACACAACTTTTTAAAGGTTTCCTCTACAGCATTATTGGCAGGGACATATGTACTTTTTTTTCCGGAAGGTCATAGCCTTCCTAGTTACATCTGTGTTATTCTCAAACTGTACTTTAAGCATTAGATTGCAAGTAGAAGTTTTTAGTTCAATAATGCTATCAGTTAAAGTACTTTTTCCTGCTAGTATAAATGTCATACCTTTAGACAGTGCCTGCAGTTCACAAATTGACAGTTGATTGGAGGAAATATTCCAAATTAATGAGTCCCCATCTGCTGCCACATCTTTTTGATCATCCTGTTGCTCCCTTGCTCTGGCATTGCCTTCCTCTTCAGTCTGCCGCTGCTGTTTGATCATTGTCATTTGTTGACTGTATGGGAAAAAGGAGTGTAATATCACTTCTAGGGATGGTCACCACTGTTAACAGTCTGGATACATCACTAACAGCTATATTCATTTCAATTGAGCTGTTAGGCTTTTTACGAGCACCTCCCTCCATTCCATCAGTTGTACAAGTTGCATTCAATGATGGCTCACCACTGGTTGCAGGATGTTCCTGGTTGAGAGAAGTATTAGCCACTTCCCTTATTAAAGGCACCTCTACCACTTCAGGGGTAGAAAAATTGTCATTGGAGACTGTATCCTTATATCTCAGCCAGGTAAAAACATGCTCTTGGGCAAAATCATTTGAGCCACTTTCCAACTTTCTCCATTTTTGGTTTAACAACTGTCTTTCATATAAAAACACAGACTCAATGATCCGGTCTAGTTTCTCATCTAAGACCTCTGATGGAGATTTATCATACAGCTCCGTCTGCATATTATTTAGGCTGGTAACCAGTTCATGGTTCTCTAGAAGATGCTGACATCTGTTCAGTCACTGATATGTGGGTCAAAGCCACAGAAAGCACCCCAGTCATGAAGGGCTACAATGCCTTCCATATGTTCAGACCATAAACTGAAGAGATGTAGTCATCTTCATAAAGGATAAGTATACATCAAGACTGGTCGAACAGTATGACTCTCTCAAGCTACTCCATGTCCAGTTAAGCATAGGCAAAATCCCCTACCACATCATTGCTAGCTATAGGTCCCCCACCACAAACCAGGAAAAGCATACTGCATATCTGAACTTACTGAACTCACTTACCATGCAGCCCAATATCTTATTCATGGGTGATTTTAACTATTCTACCATTGACTGGGGAACATACATGACCATAATATGCAGGTTTAGAGGTTCTTGGACTTTGCCATTGCAAATGCTCTAGAACAGCTGGTCAGCACACCCATGAGGGGCTCATATTTTCTGGGCATAGTACTCACTAACATGGGGGAGCATTGCACTCCCCACCTCCCATGTAATGTCTTCCTTGGTAAGATTGCATCAGAAAACAGTCTCTTATTAAATAAATATAAGGCCAGATACCCTATCGAGTTCAAAAACACTAAAGTATTTTTCCAAGACAAACTAACTTATACTAAGAGATCACATAAGAAGCTTCAAAGTTCCCCCAAACCTAAAAAACAGACTTTATGTTTAGCTGCTTAAGCAGTTGTATAGAAATGGCTGTACCAGACCAGAATAAAACCTCATCTTGCGGGAAGAACAAGCCACCCTAGTGGACCCCAAGAATAAACAGGATGTACAACAAAAGAAAGAATCTAATGTCCAAAATTAAGCATAAACAGTCTCAGCAGAGAAGAAATCCTTCACTAGTCTAAACAAACAAGTCAGAGATCTAGTCAAGTCCTCCAAAGCAAATTATGAAGCAAAAATAGCCTCCTCAGCTTAGGAAAATCGCAAGGCATTTTTTAACTACATCCAAAATCTAACCAGCACAGAACTGGTTGTGAATGGCACCACCAATACTCAACCAGAGGAAATAGGCAACTTGCTATCTGACAGATTTGGATTAAACTGCAGCCCCCACGTCCCCAGTGGTCATCCCCAAAAGTAGATCGAGCCACCATTTCTCAGCCTGTTATGTCAAGAGAGCAGGTCATCACTGCTCTCTCTAAGGCTAAAAACAGACAACATCCCAGTTTGCCTTTTAAATAACTTAAAAGATGACCTCGCAAACCCACTTGTATCCCTATTTAATCACAGCTTCCAGAAAGGCTATGTTCTGGCAGAACTGATGATAGCAACAGTCATCCCACTGCACAAAGGTGGACCATCAACCAACCCAGAAAATTATAGACCTGTAAGCCTGATGAGCCTCATCTGTAAGGCCGCAGAAAGAAATATCATGGACCTTATCAACAAGGATATAGGTAATCTCCAGACTATGGATTCAACCAGTTCAGATTCGTTAAGGGTAGATTGTGTTTGTTAAACCTGGTTGACTTCTTCGAGAAGGTCATCAAGGAGATGGACAAGGAAAAGACTTTGCATACAGTGTACCTTGACCCACCCAAGGTATTTGACATAATCCCCACTTAGGAATTGTAGAAAAACACACTCAACTGGCATAAACCCCTACATAACCAGGTGGGTAGCCAAATGGCTCACCAACAGGACACACTGCACGACTCCTACACGTTTTCCTAAATACATTTCTCACATGATGCATGTCTTTACAGAGGCACATAGACAGGTATGCAAGGTGTTGTGACAATGACTGTATCAGGATACTGTTTCAACTCTTCATTTGCATCTCTTTACTGCCTTATTTGGGAACACTGCTTCCATTATATCTGTTTAGGCATTAATTTGCATACCTGCATAAGGCATAGTACTGCCTGTGTACTGCTGTACAACTTATGTTTCTGAATCATTCCGACCCTCCACATGGTCATTAAACTCAAATCTCTAAAAATGCCACTGTTTATGGCACAATCTGTCTATGTACCCTGTACAGTATATACAGTATCCCAATGGCATATAAGAGCACAGAAAATGCAAAAGTAAGTAAAGTACTTTATGATTAATGTAAGCTAGGAAATCATTTTAAAAAATCCCTTTAAGTATGATATTCTGCTCACCCTTGATAAGATGCTCACAGTTTAGCAGAAATACATGGACATCTACAATAAATTGCTTTTGATAAATATGACATCAAAAAGACAACTATTTAGCCTCTTCAGTGGCACAGGGGGATGAAGCCCTGTCTGTGGTCTAGCAACCTGAGTTTAGTTTGCAGCCTGAGCACTTGAAAAAGCTGGTGGAGCAAGATAGGCATACGTTTACTGTGAAGGGTGGGTCATAGGTCATTGGCTGGCTACTCCTCCCGGCTCTTGATAGACAGAGCTTTCAATGAAGTGTGGCATCAAGTCTTGAGCAGGGCCATGTCTAGGTTTGATCATGGATTTGCTGTCCAAACTGATGATGGTAGCATTTGTGTGTATGTGTTTGAAGGAGCATGCATGCATGGATAGCATGTCGATAGGTGGTCCACATGCCCATATCAACAATGATGGGAGGGGTGTTAGGGCAAACTGAAATGTCTTCAATTGTCAGGATACTGGTAAAGAGGCAAACTTCCTGATGTCACTCAGTATGGTATCGCTTCAGGCTGGTCTACTGGGGGAGACACAGTGGTCAACATGACAGAAGGAGAAAAAGGATATAAAACAAGAAAGACATCTGTTTTAGAAAGTGCAAATATTGTTATAATTGCTAATATAGCATATAAGAGTAAGGTAGCAAGATTTAGGAATACTGGAACAAAGAGCTTATGCGCACTAATAATAACATTTTTAAGTCACTTTGTATAAGAGTTATAGAGGTAAGCTACTGTCAGAATAATCCTGAGTCCTGGAGAATACTAGACATGTAAGTTGTTGAAAAGTCATTTTTCTATATTGTTTGATTTCCTTTTCCATGTTCCTTCCTCCCTAAAACCTTGTATAATTTGCATGAATTGCACATTCTTAGTTTCCTAAGTAAAGTAATATTTTATTAATATTAAATGTATTTTGCTGTCTTTTATTGTTTGTGTTGGCTGTTGTACATTATATGTACCTGTAACAAAGAAGTGTTTCAGGCTACCTTCCCTTTCTTAGTTTAGGGGGTTTAAACTTGAGTACCTAATAGACTGCCATACTACAGATAAAAAAACTTGCCTAAAGCCCTAGTCCTTTTCTTGGAGGGGTTCATTCAAGATGACATTTTTAAATTACACTGAAGTAGTGACAGCTCCTGAGGTTTCAGTTTGTTATGTCTTAAATGGGTACTCAGAATATTTGCCTGTTTCCTTCATTTGGGGTTACAAGTGAGGTACAGCTACTATGGCCATCATATTCATCTCTGTACCCCAAAAGGAAGTGTCCTGTAATGACCTGGCACTTTGAAAAAACAACCCTTCTAACAAAGCTTTTGATCTAATGAACATACAATTCAATCAAACCCACTACACCCATATAACCATATAAATATATATATATATATATATATATATATATATATATATATATATATATAAAAGTCTACTTCACTTGACCTAAAACTCATTTGACTGACACCCATTTGACCGAAACTCAATTGATCTAAATTTCATTTGACTGACAACTCATTTGACTGACTCCCATTTCAACAACATTGAAGACATAGACTTGTTGTGGGTTTTCCTTCACCTGTGACTTGCTTGGGATAAAAAGAATAACTGCAACTTACAGTGCTGACTGTTAGAATTTCAATAGTCATGTAGAAAGTAGTGTTGTAGTGTTTCTAAATGTGGGTTTGTCTCTTTACATTTTTATGGGAAGTATCTAAAGTAATTTGGCAAATGTTTTGTGCATTCCCAGCAGTAGTGGCATCATGTAGAGTACTGTAAGGCAAACTAAAGATTTGTGCCCTTTTCCCCACTGTAGTGTGATCCTGGAATTAGTATATATAATTAGGGCGGAGCACAGCCCTCCATATTGGGGGTGTGGGGGGCATAGCCCCCACCTTATTTGGTTGTGCATTGTCCCGTTTCTGTTAAGAGGGTAAGTAAGTAGTTTTTAAGTTCTGGAAAGGGTTAGTTATTGGTGTTCTAAGTGTGCTTGTCTATGGTTTAAGATTCAGTATGTTGAAATTCAGCATTGTAAGCTGTCGGTAAAATGGGAGTCAGTGAAATGAGTTGTCAGTCAAATGAAATTTAGGTAAACTGAGTGTCAGTCAAATGAGTTTTGGGTCAAGTGAAGTAGATATATATATATATATATATATATATATATATATATATATATATATATATATATATATATATATATATATATATATATATATATATATATATATATATGTGTATATATATATATATATATATATATATATGTATATATGTATAGCTATTTAGATAGACACACGCACGCACATACAAAGCTAGGCATCCATTTTGCCTGCACTGCATTCTCTGTCCTTATTATCTTCTAACTACATTGATCCAAATACTTTTTTTTCATGCTGCTTACACTCAACTCATTTTTGTCATATACTGGCTGCCATCTTATTTTTATTATCTGGGAAAACTTAACAGTTGTAGGACTATACTGAATGCAAATAAAATTTGTCTAATCATTTTGTACTATTGCTGTACACTCTGTTATTTCAAAGAAATTTATAATTTAGCAAACTTCACAGGAATAATCTGAACAAAACAAAACCTATCGATTGTACACTTTGCCCATTTTACATAAAGTTAATATGCTCCACAATTATCTGCTCCTCAACAAAATATACTATTCATTGTCCTAACTTGACTTAGCTTGAATATATAAGAATTATTTGATATTGTTAGTGTTTTACTAGTATTATTATTATTATTATTATTATGGAGCTTTTCTTCCAGGGGCTCCACTGAAAAGGGGTTATTCACCTAGTCAGTCTTTCATGGTAAACAAAAGCAATTTACTAAATAAAATCTTTACCATGGGGTTTCCTGTGGTAAAATCTATACGGATTTGACAGTGTCAGTATCTTTCTTTATGCTAGTTTACTGCAAATGAGACAGGGCTACAAAATGCCAACAAAGAAGTTATATCTACTTGACAGACTACTCATCTAGAAAAGCTTACAATAATTACCATAGATTCATCCTTAGATGTCAGAGCATCCATAAAAAATATAGAATGTTAATACTAATACCCTGGTCGAGAAATATAGTGGTAATTTAAAGTGTCTGCTCGCTGAGACATTCCCAAGTAGTCCTTCAATTAATGTCAGTCATTTAAGGAGAAGACAACGCAAGAACAGGTTTACCAGCATACTCTATTGACACATAAGCAGAGTCTTTGTAATGTCAGGCATTCAGAAATTCAGATTTAACTACCCATTGTGGAAAATGGAAGAGTCGGTAAGGGAAATTATTAAATGACCATCTGGAGGACTGCATGATTCAGATACACATGATTGTTGGTAGTTAAATAAATGTGGCCAAGTAGCATATGTTATATCAAGTTTGAATGAGATCATGTGACTGTAAGGCCTAGGAACATATTTTTGTTCACACATGCCATTGCTACAATTATACATTGCACTATGGTGAAGCAGTATACCCTATCACCCTTTAATATTATAGGATGTGGGTCTGTCTAACTATAAACACCCTCTTACTACATACCATACCAATGCATGTCCAACAGGTAATTCCATCGTGGAGGCGGGGGGACCCAAACAGTGAACTGTTATGCCATATGTCTAAGCATGATAGCTATATGGCCAAAGTACTTCATTTCATTAGGGGTGGTGATAGCATTAAAGGGAGCAGCAAAATAAAAAAATCAGAACATGCTTCGGTGGCTTCATTAATTCTGTTGGGAACATTTCAATTCATTAAGGCTGCGGGACATTTGTGCTGTTTTTAAGGGATGAGATAGCTTATAATAACAAGGATGTTTATCTCTTTCCAGAAGGTACAGATAAAAAGAAAATAGATGTTTATAATGACAATAATTCTTTAGATAATGGCCATAGGAATTCCCATTGCTTATTCCCACTCTGTAAATGTGAATTCTGCTTCACAAGACCATCCATTTATTGACAATGCAGGTGAAGATTATTGTCACAAATGTCAACGGGATGGTGAACATTATTTTTAGAGTCTATAAGTCAAGTGCAGAATTACCATTCCCCTGACCTTGCCATTACCCAAGATTTTACCAACATCCTCAGAGCCAAGGGGATATTAATGTACATCAGGAACAGTTCATGGTTTTAAGGGGAAGGAGGGGATGAGAAAAAGGCAAGAGGAACATTTTGGTTAATTAACCACATTATGAATTATATGGCTTTAAAATTTACAATTACAGTTCTATGACAGTTACTTATGACTTATTTGAAATTTTCAATAAGAGTTTTTCTTTTGTTTCATCCACTAGGTTTAACTTAGTGGCTAGCCTTATCAAATTAAAGTTATATGTCAGAAAGTTACATTTTAAGTTAATTTTTTCTTAGAATGAGTCAGTTACACAACCATTGCATCGACGTAGTACTTATGTGACCTCCACTTATGTAACCTTTGGTACTATTTGAAAAGATGTGTGAAAACAACTTTAGGTCATTTGATTCCAGTATACCTAGTCATAAATATTACAATTTTACTAAAGAACAACATTGATTTTTGAGTGAACTATTGAACAATCATACTATTTGAATTATGAAACTTGACCGGGGGGGGGGGTGTATTTATGAGCACTATTGATTACAGTAGTAAAATGTAATAATAGTTAAACAATGAGAACTTTTTGAAATTGTATCCAGAAATGAAATTAGCATAGCCCATAAGAAAATTGATAGTTGGCTTTCTGATATCTTACATGATGGTTGCATTCTAAAGGTCACCTTTGATTATTTGATGGTTAAGAAACCTTTGGTGCTTTCAATTTTTGGAATTCTGAAAACCCACAAGGATATTATTAATCCAGCTTTGCACCCTATAATGGCTTCAGGGAGTCTAAAACCGAATCCTTAGTTAAGTGGGTTAACCATTAATTGAAGGACTTTTTTAAAGATAACCCATACATTCTAAGAGATTCCTGGTAGTGTCATGCTCAAATTAGTAGTATATTTTACAACAATAAATTTTATTTTGTGACTATAGGTGTGAACAATTTATTTTTAGTCATATAGCACAAAATAGGGATGGAATGGTTTGAGCCTGCATTAATTACAGATTCAAATAAGTCACAGGATGAAATTAATTTGCTGCTTGAAATTATGAATATTGTTTTGGAAAATAGTTTTGTGTTTTCAGTGGTGAATATTACAAACAAACTAGAGGTATGGCCATGAGGGAGTCCTCTACTCCTGTTTTTGCCAACATTATATTGCGGATTTGGGAAGCATTTTT
Source organism: Protopterus annectens (assembly GCF_019279795.1). Taxonomy (NCBI): domain Eukaryota; kingdom Metazoa; phylum Chordata; order Ceratodontiformes; family Protopteridae; genus Protopterus; species Protopterus annectens. The sequence goes on along the minus strand of NC_056735.1, from coordinate 1,769,070,151 downwards.
GTTATGAACAGTGGTTATTGGAAATGTATCCATTTGTACCTTAGAAACCTTGATGCTATATAAATTTTTTAGATTCTCTGAATGAATTTATTAAATATGTTAACAATATAACACAGTTTTTAAATTTTACTTGTAAGTGCAAGTTTGATCAAATAGATTTTCTGGATATTACTATAAAAAATAACAATTCTTTGGGTTAATATAAGTCTAATATTTATAGAAAAGGGACTTTTTCAAACAGCATTTTACATTACAATTCTTGTCATCCTTCTTGGCAAAAAAGGAATTTAATTAAGGGGCAATTTGTCTGATTGTCTAGATTTGTATCACAGGATGACATTTTGGATAAACAGATGGATTTTTTTTAAGTAGTTTATTTTCAGCAAGAGGATATCTTTAGAAGTGATTAAAAAGACAGCAAATGAAGTAAAAATCTTGAGATGGTTAAGATACAAACAAATTTTAGATGAAGGGCTAATTCCCCAATGACCTGATATTAGTAAAGTTAAAGGCTACTCGAATGCAATGATCTTGCCTTTTGGAACTATTAGTAGATGTGTTAAAAATCTTATTAAAATTGAAATGTATAACTGAGTTATATCATTTGAAAGACAGATCAGGAGAAAGCCACTGTTATATATAAAAGGGGTAAAAATATTAAATATATTGTTGAGAGGGGTATGACTTTGAGTGAAAAACATGGCAGGATAAAATGTGGTTCCTGAATTAAGTGCAGGTTTACATATCATGGGCAGATATTATGATTGATTCTTACCCAAATTTGTTTACTAACAATGGGAGTTTCAATTGTAACATATCAGGTGTTGTTTACATAGCAACCAGCCTTACATGCTCCTCATTCTATGTAGGAAAAACTGAAAGACATTTAAAAACTAGAGCATATGAACATTAATTTAGCTATTAGGAAAATAGATCAAGAAAACACTTTATATAAGCATTCATTCAAATACCCTGATTTAAAAAAAAAGTTTTTTTATAATAGAGAATGTGCAAAAGATGGAGAGATGTTGCTTATGGGAAGCTATATGTGAAGCAAAATAATTATTCTGACAATTAAGAATGAATGCCACCTCCCCACCTGGTTTAAATAGTATTTTAATACTGAGGGCTAAGAAAATATAATAACTTTTCTTATATTTAGCAGAATTGTTTATTAAATTAGTGGTTTATTTATTTATTTAATGGTGTGTGTGTGTGTGTGTGTGTGTGTGTGTGTGTGTGTGTGTGTGTGTGTGTGTGTGTGTGTAAATATATAAATATATATATATATATATATATATATATATATATATATATAGGTCTTCTTCATTTAATCGAAAGACCATTTGACCTAAACCCATTTGATCGAAAGTTCATTTGATTGAAAAACAGTATTCAAGGCATAAAACTGGGATTTGTCCCCCTCCCCAATGTCGTGCAACTCTGGAGTTGGTATATATAGTTAGGGTGTATGTTTATCTAGTTTCCTTTAAAGGAAGAAAATAAAACAAAAAGGACAGATTTTAAACAAATATATACATATATTACTTGTACACTTACTACAGAGTCTTAATACCTGGTGTGAGTTGTCATCATGTCTAGTAATTTTATTCCTGCAAAAATACTTTTTTTCATCAGTGACAGTTATTGCATGTTTAGGTACCTAAACTTTGTAATCACAGGTTACTTTTTTTCAAGAGGAGGGAGAAAACAAGTTAACTTATAAGTTTCATTATTTTAAAATATGTCCACTTAGAATAGTATCAAAGCTAATAGAACATTTTTCCCACTACTTAAGAAGGAGAACAACAACTATGAACATGGTAGGGCTTGGCTAAAGGGCTTAGGCATTGATATAAATCAGTATCCCAGTGAGTCATGTAAAGTGAGCCTGCCATCGAGAGCACTGTTTTCATTTTTCATATCCATAAATAATGAGCAGATGTGGTTTGCTAATTATGGTGCAAGATCAAAATACCACTTGGCAATCAGGAAAACTGAATATTTTGAAGGCTGTGGTGGTAAACAGACTTTCTCCAGAGGGCATTGCTACATTTTGTCCAAATGTAATAGCAATCAGGTGCTATGTACTGCACTGAAGCCATTAGACAAGGAAACAAGGATGGTAGCCATGTGCAACATACAGACCCAAAGATTACAGAGGAAAATTCTTGGACATTGCTGACATAGATATAAAATGTATTTATTAAAGGTATATAGTTCTTGTAACAACTGCTTTTGTGACTTAAAGAGGTAGAGTTAGAAAAGTGACTGATTTGTTTTATTAGTCATATGAGCAAACAGTTTAATATGTAATGAGGGGTGGGTAAGAATAGTTCACCAAACTGAGAAATTTGCTGTGACAGTGCTCAGGTTCATCTCTGCAACTAGTGCATAACTTGTGTGATTAGTGGAGTGAACCTTTGTGCACTCTGAAATGTTGAGGTCTGACTCAAACTATTAATAAGGTTGTACCTTTTGAGGCATGTACAGTCTGTTTAACTAGAGTAACCTTGTAGGTTAGTAAAGTTTTTGTCCCTTAAACCATTTTAAAAACTCCTTCTGGTTGTGTTAAGAAGTGCATGAACTTTTGAAATAATGTTTCAAAGTCAGTCAACCTCAAGTACTAAACATGAGAAAATGGCTTCTTGATAATACCAGTTCACTCTAACACACAGCTGATTTTTTGATTGTTGTGGCATGTTTCCCTTTCATTGGTTCTGACATGGTACAATTAAAATGCTGGAAAAAAAAACTGTCGGGAATGATTTTTAGCAGTCCCTTCACAGTTTATTCTTTTAATTTCTGTCATAATATAG
>NC_056735.1:1768997332-1769064832 GCF_019279795.1 Protopterus annectens | reverse complement strand
TGGAGAAAAAATACAATCACATTACTGCCATGACCATTTATCCTTGTGCATTAAACAATTGTGAGGGATCATTCGTAAATTTTAAGTACTTCTTTAAGGAAGCAACAACAGAGCAAAAATGTGTGGTTCTAAAAGCATAGGCAGCCTCCTTGTATACTGTCTGTATCTCTTAGCATTAGGTAGATAAAACTGAACATGACTCAGATTGGAGATTACTATTTCGAACACGTTAGCACTAATAGTGGTATCACTATGATTTTTTAAGTTGCTGATGCTTTACGAAAAAAGGCTTGCATCTGAACTGTGACTACCATACTGTTACCACTTGCAGTTCAGGGGGGGGGGGGGTTGGCTGTTAAAAGCATTACAGTTTGTCAGTCAGTGTTTGTTTGGAAATACAATCAGCAAACAATCATATGGTAACAATGAAACTATTTTGCTTAATAAAAAAAGAGTGCCACCTGTCAGTATTTTTCACTTAGTATACAGTAACTTCATTGGCAAAACATTGTATTATGTGTTTTTCATATAAAGAGCTGACACATTGTTTTAAAACACTTTTTCCCACTGTATATACTATTTAATATTCATTTCATGCCTTCAGTCAAGTTCTGTTGTCACTGTAGAACCTTCTGTTGAGAAAAAAGTCAGGAGGTATGAAGTGCGGTTTTAAAGTAAGCAAATAAAAAATGAATCTTTATCACTTTGCTGCTCAATGGACAGAATGCTCTGGGAGCCAGCATTTTGTAATATTCAAAATACATAAAGCTGCAAGATATAGTTGTTTCATTTAATAAAAATATGCATTAATCTGCCATATCTTCGAAGTTATGCATGATGCATGCAAACCAACTAGATTCAAGATTAAAATAAATATAATGCATTAAATAAGCATTATGCTAGGAATACGTATTTTGTATTTATGCCCATCTAATTAAACAATGTGAGTTATTGCTTTTACACATCTTCTAAGTATAACAGAATCAATGAATGCAGTAATCATGAAATAATAGTTAAGTAAATATTTTAATGGATACTGTTGTTTTCTCCTAACTGTTGATTTATGCAGTCCTTACTAAAATGGCAGACATCCTTGAAAAGAGTTTTATGAATTAAAAGGGTTGTGTCAAATAATGGGCCATTGCCTGCAGTTATATGTTTCATTTGTGCTTCTTCCAATTTAAGGATCCAGCAAGTAGACTGGATATACATAAAAATGGTTTGCAAAGAATGTCTCCAACCCACAAAAACTTTAACCCCAGAAATTTGACTCATAAGAACTTGCATTATGTATGTACACACTATGCTCATCAATGCTGACAGAGATGAAATGGGTCTATGTTCAGTCATCAAATAAGAAATACATCAAACGTGAAACATTGAACATTCAATTCACCAAACATTCAATCATCGAATATTTTACCCATGGAAAAGAGACAGTGGACAAACATGCATACCAAAACACACACCACAGTATATCAAGCCCACCTAAGTGGGGGGTCTATGTCCCATACTTACATATACCAACTCCAAGATCACACTACAGTGGTGAAAAGGCCAAATTTCCTAATGCTGGCCAACCAACTCCATTCCCTGTGTAAAATGTTCAATGACAGAACCTACTCTGAATAGAATGCTTCTTATTTGATGACTGAACATAGACCCAACTGAAATATGTGCTTGGTTTCCACTGAAGTACTGAGCGTGAATTTATAAAACCAAGGCTGCATCAGAGAGGAAAGTCTAATTTGTTTTTATAACAGGTTTTCTTGGGGTTTAATATGGAATGCCTGCATTAAAAGCAGTTAGTCAGAAGGAGAAAGAGTTGGAGAGAGAAAGGAAGGGACACACACACACACACACACACACACACACACACACACACACACACACACACACATATATATATATATATATAGAGAGAGAGAGAGAGAGAGAGTGAGATAGAGAGAGAGAGAGAGACAGAGATAGAGAGAGAAAAAGTAACTTAATATCAAGGAAATGTAGTTTTCCAGCATAAAGGATAGTACACACTTTCCTTAAGGTACAACAAAACAAAAAAGGGAAAACTAGTTGTACAGGAATATAAGCATACAAATTACTAAAATAGACTCATTATAACTTGTAACATCCAAATCAAAGATTAGTTTGTAATATATTTATTTAACATTTGTTTACCAGGAAAGTCCGACTTGGAACGAAGCCAATTTTTAGTGGAGGCATGGGGAGGAACACTCCAGACACATGTCTTTGTAATGTGGGAGGAAACCAAAGAACCCAGAGAAAACCCACATGGACACAGGGAGGATATGCAGACTCCACACAGAAGGCACTTTGCCAAGAATCAATCTGTAGAACCTCTTGCTGTCAGACAACAACGCTACCACTGCAGTGCCATCCAATTTTAAAAATATATGTTTGCACTTGGATTAATGCCTTCATTGTAATCTACATGGCATTTTATATGGAAATAGGAAATTATATATTACTTATTACTTATAACTTAGATCTGATGAAGCTCTGAGAGAACGAAAGCGCTTATCTCTTGTCTTTAAATAATAAACCATGAATTAAACAAGCAGTACCAGATTGAATCCTTTTTTGCATTTTTCATAAGAATACTAAGTGATCTTTGTGCCAAGATTTGTAACATGAATTCACAGAAACAACTTGGTGCTGACTAAGAATGAAACAAAAATAAAGGGTCCTACAGTGTCTTTGGAAACAGGAGACTTGGAAGGAAAAGTGCCAGTGATACATTGCCTGGAATAGTTCAGGTGATGACCAGAATTACACAGATTATGCAATGATAGTGTGCAGATCATGTTTCAGTTAGCATTGGTTAACTGGCCGTGAATAGTGTCATTGATAGGTTGCTTAGAATAGTTCAGGTAACAACCAGAATTACACAGATTATTCAATAATAGTGTGCAAATCATGTTTCAGTTAGCATTGTCTTTCTGTCTCTATGTAACCCCTGGATGAACCAGGGTTTTTGAGCAGTGATCACTGTGAAGTGCGCATAGCTGTTTAAATGGCCATTATAAGCTGCACTTGTTTACAAAAAGTAATTATATAAGTTCTTTTCATATTGCCCAGACCACTATTATAGGTTCAGTAATAAAGACAAACAGGATCCAGCTGAAGTTGTAATATCATTTATTATCAGTGCAATAATGACAAATATAGTAGGTATAGTAGTGGTGATAGCTCATACTCAAAATAAGACAGTAATGTAGATTGAGAGCATTATGCAAAGCCTTTCATGTCCAAGGCTGTAAATACAAACTCTGTCAGGATGTTACAATTTGCATCAATGTCGAGTATAAAGTGAACACTTCTGCCATTAAAACACACACTCTAAATAGTTCTTTTTGTAGTAGTACTGCAGTGCATCTGCTGACTCCATAAGAACAATATTCAATGAAAACTCTTCTACAGCATTCACAAAAATCAGTTTGCTGCTTTATGAGTTAGCAACTGAACTGAAGTTTTCTTTACATTAATTACATGTAGAGATTTTTGTGCCCATATTTTTTTTTTTTACTTCTACACATTTTGAAGAAAAAACTGATTCATCAAATCACAGATATTGCTCAGTTTGAAGCAGAACAACTTCCACATCCATGCATGTAACCACAGCCAAAGAAACATGATGTCAAATTAACTAAAACTCTTTTATTTTTAACTGTAAAATCACAACCATATGTTTCAGTATGCCCAGGTTTCTGTTCAGTTTTCCAGTATTATTTTCTTTTTTCTTCAGAGTCTCCTAGCTTGTATTCGCCTCCACACTCTTTTTCCCACCTGGCTGTTAACACGGTAGTGCTGCTTGTTTCACCCCTGGCTCACCTATCCTGAGGGTCCATCAGTACCTCTCAAATTACACGGACTCCTCCTTCAAAGCCAAATTCAATCCACCTGGATTCTTATCCTGCTAACCAGTTTGGGCTTATCCGAAAGGAAACCACAGTGTGGAATCCCTCACCTTTTGCTCTCAATAAATCTCACCTATCCTGAGGGTCCATCAGTACCTCCCAAATTACACGGACTCCTCGATCAAAGCCAAGTTCGGCCCACCTGGATTCTTATCCTGCTAACCAGTTCAGGCTTATCCGAAAGGAACCCACAGTGTGGAATCCCTCACCTTTTGCTATCAATAAATCTCACCTATCCTGAGGGTCCATCAGTACCTCCCAAATTACACGGACTCCTCGCTCAAAGCCAAGTTCGGCCCACCTGGATTCTTATCCTGCTAACCAGTTTGGGCTTATCTGAAAGGAACCCACAGTGTGGAATCCCTCACCTTTTGCTTTCAATAAATCTCACCTATCCTGAGGGTCCATCAGTACCTCCCAAATTACACAGACTCCTCGCTCAAAGCCAAGTTCGGCCCACCTGGATTCTTATCCTGCTAACCAGTTCGGGCTTATCTGAAAGGAACCCACAGTGTGGAATCCCTCACCTTTTGCTCTCAATACATGTATGCAACTTTAAAACCAAAAACAAAGTCATTTTACCATAACATCCTTATATGCTAGCCTGTCCCCCAGTGTTTGTCTCAGCAGCCTACTGCATACCTCAAAGATCCCACTCTAACTCACTACCTCTAATCTCCCATTCCATTCTTCTATCCCTCTGAAGACTTACCCTGGTACTCACTATTACCTCTACCTTTTCCTACCTCTGTCTCTAGCTCCATTTCTATCTCCCCTTAGTCTCTCTGCCTGCCTATTTCCTCCACTCACCACTAGATGGCAACACCTTCCCACTTGTTGCATACTCCTACCCTACTTTATAATAACTTTTCCTGTCCTCCTGTCTTTTTGAGCTTTCTTCTAACACCTACAGCTTTCTCCCACATATTTACTACAGCCTATTATCCCATAACTTTTCTCCTCTCCCCCTCCACTACCCTATTCTCCTCTCCCCCAGAATTACTCTGTTTCCTCTATCACTCCTACCCAGCTCTTACTGAACCTTCTCTTACTTACCTCAGCTCCTTCCTGCAGTGGCTGATACTTTTTCCAGCAGGGCTCTTCTGCTCTGTTGCTCTATCTCGCTCCGTTCGCCCTGCGGGCTCACTCTGCTCCCCTACCCTGCCCCAATTCCCACCCACCCCAAGTAGTCCTACATTTATTGCCATCCCTTACTCCCTCCCCATTTTCAACACCCAATCCCACAACAGTATAACTCCTCCCTCTCCACCAATCACACCTGTCCTTATACTCCTCCTCATTACATCACCTCAGCTTACTTCCATCAAACCTCCATTACCTCTATCTCCTTAAAACAAACTTCAACCACAAATGCCCTCTTTTAATTCCACAACTCTCAACCCCATAACACTCCTTCTCCTCATTCTATTTCCTCTATACCATGCCACCTCTTATACAAACCTCCATATACACCCTCCACCTTCAACTCCAAACCCCAACCATTCAAATCACTTCCACAACATCTCTGCCTCTCTTACCACCTTTCACCCCACCTCTCTATTCTCTTTAAAACTCTTCCATATTCCCTCAAATTTCTGCAAACCTAAACCCACATCCATCCATCCTTGCCTAACCAAACAAAATCCAACAAAACTAATACATCTTCTTACATACCTCTTCTTAGCAGGTGACATTCATCCTAACCCTGGACCAAACACATCTCCAACTTATAACCACAACTCCAATAACAAACCTACAAACAAAGATCTCAAATTCCTCACTATCAACGCCCAAAGCTTAACTAATAAAATTACCCTATTTCATGCCTGGGTCAACCATAACTCACCTGACATAGTAGCCATCTCAGAAACATGGCTCAAACCACACATAACTGACTCAGAATTCCTCCCCCCTGGATTTCAATGCATCCGATCTGACCGCCTAAATAAAAGAGGTGGTGGAGTCGCTCTACTTTACTCTAATCACCTATCTATCACACCTTTCCAAAATCCTATTTCTACCTTTCATAATGCTGAACTAGTAATTGGCATGCTAAAATTAAATAAGCACAAAAGTATCTGCATCATCTCCCTCTATATTCCCCCGGCAATAACACCAATACCTTAGAAGACTTCTTCTCCTGGACTTCCACAAATATAAAGCAAGAAACTTACATACTGGGAGACGTAAATATTGACTGGCAAAAAATCATAGACCCCAATCCCTCCCTGTCTATTAACCTATTCAACTTTACTCAACTTAATCACACCATCACTAGACCCAACAAAACTAACCTCCCCAGCTCCATCCTAGACTGGATACTAGTGTCTCACCCAAATAGAACCACTACATCAGGTGTCACTCTCGACCCATTAGGTGACCACCTCCCTGCATTCACCCACAGAACCACCTCCTCCTCCCCATACTCCCACCACCTCCTACATACCCGTAACCTAACTAACTTTAACCCATCCACCTTCACTACCTCCTTTAAGCTCATTAACTGGAACCCTCTAAAAGCACTGCCTCTTGACAAAGCCGTAGATTTCTTCAACTCTAAATTCCTTTCCATCTTAAACTCCCTAGCTCCAACTCAAACCAAAAGGGTTAAAGCCAAAACAGCACCCTGGCTCACTAAAGCTACCAAAAAAATTATGCAACAAAGAGACAAATGTTGGAAAAGCTACCACCATCATAAACAACCTGAACTGTTACTAAAATATAAACAGTACGAAACCTAGCCAAAAAATAAGTCATTAAAGACAAAATATCATACTACAACCACCTACAAATAAACCACACAAAAAACCCCAAACAATTCTGGAACTCTATAAACACCCTCCTCAAGCCAGGTACCACAAAAAACCCTTGTCCTGACACTAGCAAAACTGACCAAGAAATTGCCAATCTATTCAATACCTTCTTCACCTCCTCCATTGCTGAGCTGACTAAAACCTTCCCAAATAACATCCACCTACCCACCTCCTCCCAAGCTTGCACCTCATCCCCCCCTCTCCCCCTAACTTTGAACTTAAACCAATATCCACCAACCTCATAAAGAAATTTCTTTATAGACTAAAATCTTCCACCAATGCTCCAGACAACATTCCCTCCTCCTTCTTAAAAATGGCCTCTGACAGTATTGCTCTCCCTATCAGCATCCTGATCAATATATCACTTCTTGAATCATATGTGCCAAAACTATGGCGTTCTGCTTTTATCCTTCCTCCCCACAAAGGTGGAAAAAACTACAACTTCTCTAACTTCCACCCCATTGCCATTCTCTCCCATCTCTAAACTTCTCAAAAAATGCATTCACATATAACTCATGCCATTCCTAACCGAACATCAACTTCTATCTCCTACCCAACACGGCTTCCGCCCAGGACACAATACCAACACAGTCCTCCTCTCCTTCCTACACTCTATCAATTCAGCCCGAGAATCTGGTTACTTAGTTTCATCCGTTCTATTAGATCTATCTAAAGCCTTTGATACCATCTCTCATACCCATCTACTTAACCATCTATCTAACCTTAACATCTCCACAAAAACTCTTTCCTGGTTCTCCGGCTATCTTTCTGACAGGTCCCAAGCAGTGAAATGGGGCCAATTCTCTTCCTCCTTCCTTCCAACAACCGCAGGAGTTCCCCAAGGTTTCATTCTTGGCCCTCTGCTATTCAACATCTTTATTAATGATTTTCACAAAGCCATTCCTAATACCAAAATTGTCCAATATGCCGATGACTCCACTGTTATCTGCCATGCCTCCAACCAAACTGAACTCAAGTCTCTAACTCAATCCGCCTTCTCATCCACTGAAAAATGGATGCACCATAAACACCTCTCACTAAATGCTAACAAAACTAAAATTCTCCTTTTCACTCCCTCCAAATCTACCCACATTGACAAACACTCATTTCAAATTACCAGCCTCAACAACTCTGTCATTGATATTGTTCCCTCCGCTGAACTGTTGGGGGTCACCATTGATGAACACCTAAAATTTAATACCCATATCCAACTCAACATCAAGAAAACCCACATAAAACTCGGCCTTCTCTACAAAAATAATCACTTCCTCTCTCCCTCTACTAGATTGACCCTGGCCACAACTTATCTTCTCCCATCTCTCCTTTATGGCACTCCTCTGCTTATTAATCTATCTTCCACCCTTACCTCCAAGCTAGAAGTATGCTACAACAAAATCTCCAGGTTTGCCACAAATGCAAAAGCCTCCACCCACCACTGCTCCTCCCTACTAACCATAAACTGGCTTGAACTCCCCAATCAACTAGACTTCCTTCAAATTGTCTTAGCCCACAAATTACTTTTTCAACCCAACAGTTGCCCGGCTTTATCCAATATCCTCCAACCTTACAGCCCCCCAGACCCCTTAGATCCACTCACCAAAACCTCATTACCATCCACAAACTAAAGCATCCTGCTGGTCAGCTTCTGCTATCCTTCATCCTAGCTAAAAAATGGAATGCCCTGCCCTCCACCCATAGAACTTGTGACAACCTAAATACCTTCAAAAGTCTACTTCACTCCTACCTGCTTCTTCACAGAAAATGTAACTGCACTCCACACCCCATACCTCCCAAACTCCCCCCTTCCTTCTCTCCTGGCTAAACTCATTACCTTTCAAACTACTGACTTATACTCCGACTACAACTCATAAGCTATCTCCTCCCAGCATATCACTCTTTGACTCTAATTTCAGTCCTTTCATAGCTACTTAATCTTCTTAGCTACCAAGTGTTAGACTCCTCCTCTATCCACTTCCCTTTCTGGTAAAAAACTTGTTTACAACTCCATACTGAATGCTTGTAAAAGAATCTTTTGTGTGATATCTCAGTTTGATACACAACTTAGCAATGTAAAATATTTCTATATGTTTATGCAACTTGTTTTGCAGTGTAAAAGAATTTCTTTCATGTGCTATTTCAATATGATATGTAACTTATCAATGTGAAGAATTTCTATATGTTTATGTAACTTGCAAATCTTCACAACTTAACAATGTAAAAAACTATTATGTAACTAGTTATGTGGAGCTGTTCTCCCCGGGCCTCTACTGAAAATGGGGTCTCAAGCCCAGTGGACCTCCCCGGTCACCAAACTGGAATAAATAAATAAATTATAGGTAGCAACAGACTCTTTCCATTCTTTAAGTACTTTTTGCTTCATTTTAATTTTGCATGCATCCATATCCCTTGCAATCTGTCTAATTTTACTGTTTGTAACTTCTGCTGTTATACACACTTTCACTGCTTTATTAATATTAACTCAGATTCTGTCAGTATTCTGCTTTTTGGTTTATCATTTCGTATGGCACAGACTTCTCTCAGGTGTGCTATTTTTTAGTGACATTTTTGCTTATCTGTTGGGTTTCATTCAATTCAATTTGTATGAGATGTTCTGTTGTGCAGCTATTATGATTATTTATTTAGAATCTCTCCGAATTTTAACTTTCAGATGCACGTAGTGGTCTATTGGTAATTTTATATGAGTTGGACTACTGTTCCATCAAATTTCCCATTCATTTAAATGTGCTTCATAGTTACAGTTCTCTGAGTGGAGTACTTATGCATACCTCTTGAGCTGACCAGATACAGCCAATCAGCAAGTACTACATATTCTTGCCATGATACCTCGCAATATTACAATTTCTTTCATCATTGCCTTTATAAAAGCATCATTACCAGCTATTAAAAAAGTGAAGTTACAAATGTTAAAAAGATGTAGGAGAATTAAGTCTCATGTGCTTTCTTATTAGGTGAAACATAAGAGGATACTAATTAGCATCTTCCTGTGCTATCCTTCCTCTAGCTCCAGTGCGTGAAATCTGCTCCACTTCCTCTCTCCCTTCACTGAGTTGCATTGCTACAAACTGTGCATCATACCATTTTGTCCTATTGCACCCCACATCACTGTTCCTCACTGCAACAACTAAACAGGCTTGAACTTCCACAGTATCACAGCTACCTCCACTTAATTACTGCACATAAAATAATATATAAACCAACAGCTTGTCCAGCTCTCTCCTCTATATTAACTCTGTAGTATCCAAACAGACACCTTAGATCTGAAAATAAAATTCTACTTAAAGTCAATAAACCTCAACTTCCAGCTGGCCAAATGCTTTACTCCTTCACTACCTCCAAACTTTGGAATAACCTCCCAACCTCAATAACCCCCATCTCATACCCTGCTCTCTTTAGAAAATCTCACAGACAACACCTCTCTACCTGCTGGTTATGCCCATGCCAAAATAACTCTTCTTCTCTTCTCACTACTCCCACTCTCTGGGGCCTATGACTGTTACTACACTGCCTAGACAGACCACTCTCTGGGGCTACAGGTATGCACTCTTAGCAGGTCTGCAGCCATACCTATGACTGTTACTACACTGCCTAGACAGACCACTCTCTGGGGCTACAGGTATGCACTCTTAGCAGGTCTGCAGCCATACCTATGACTGTTACTACACTGCCTAGACAGACCACTCTCTGGGGCTACAGGTATGCACTATTAACAGGTCTGCAGCAATACCTATGACTGTTACTATACTGCCTACACAGATTTAAATGCATGTAAATAATTGTATACGATGTTACTGTTTTTTTCTGCCTCCCAACCAGTAATGTCTATGGCATCTATATGACCAAAAGAACATGTTAATATCATCGATTGACTACCATAAAACTGCAATGGATTGCTAAAAATACTGTAAATAGTGCTACATTTTTGATATTTGTATTTCAGTAATGTTGACTTTTATGTGGAGCTTTTCTCCCTGGGCCTCCACTGAAAATGGGCTTACCTAGGCCAAGTGGACTTTCCTGTTAAACAAATGTAATAAATAAATAATAATAATAAATGGGACAGAACCAGTATTCCTACACTGCTTGCGTAGTACATAGCTCTAGCTACAAATGTTTCTGTTGCCTTGACCCATGTTGCACTACTGCAACATTATTTTTGAAGGGGGGGGGGGTACTCTTCTTTAGGACTTGCACATGGACATGAAACATTTATGTATAGTACCTTTATGTCATCCTAATCTGACAGAAGGTAAATTAAATTATAATGAGTTGCATGATATGCTTATAGAATCAAATTTATGACCGTCTTCCCTTCAAGAAACTTGTTAGTTGTCATCTCATGCTGACATTTTCTTTCTTCCATGTAACTTTCAAGACTCCCCTTTAAAAGACATTTCCTGGATCACTGCAAGATGTATACAGTATGAAACTTAACAGACATTAGATACAGCAGCTTGTTTATCAATGGTGTCTATAAAAGGATGTGAGGAATCATTCCCACTCATTCCGTTATACGGACCACAAGTGTTACTATCTCTTGAAGATGAAAATTTACCATAGAGAGTAAAGAGATAATGCCAGTGATGTAAGGAGCCAGACCATAAAAGCTGACTCTGTATGCATGTGATTTTGTTTTTATGTGACATTATGTGACAGATAGTGGCCAGATGGAAGCATGCTAAATTGACATTACTTAAGAAGTTGCATAGAGGATTTAAGAATATAATGCATTCACAGATATTACTGTTATGGATGGAGGTTAAGTGTTTACTAAACAAAATTAAAAAGGGTAAGAATTAGAACCAAATGTTAGAAGGAAATTCACTGTGCGCAGGATTGTATTTTGTCTTACATTCTTGTCATAACTGTCAATCCCACGTGCAAAACATCTGAACAAAGCAAATAATAAAGTTGTGACAAAGGCCCAAAATCAGGCATGAATTTTAAATGTTAGTCTTATAAAAATGATAGACTAATAGATATTGCATTAGCATGCATTTTCTGAAGGATATGAAGTTTGAAACTTGTGTATGTCAGTGACTTCAATCCTCAGTGATTTGCCAGAAAAACTACAAATTTTATGAAGAAACCAAAAACTGGAGGCAAAAATCTGGATATTCTGCAAATAATATGGACAGTTGAGAGGTTATGTAATAGTGAATTGGTGGGAAAATTCTTGGATGACATTAAAGACAAAGAACAGTCATGACCTACAGCCACAATACCAGTACTAAAGAAAAATAAATCTGGATATATTCATATATGGGGAGATTTTAAAGCTACTGTCAATCAGTTTTAAAGACTGTAAAGAACTGTGATTTGATACAGGTTATGAAGTCACAGACCTCCAGTATTGGGATCCGATTAAATGATCAAAGATGCATTCTTTCGAATGCGCCTTGATCTAACCTGAAAGCATGAAAAGGCAAAATAGCAAAACAGCATATAAGCAAATTCTTTCCCTGGGAAAGAAATCGCTTACCCACTTCCGTTACTTTGCCATTCCCGTGACTCTAGTGCGATCTCGGAGTTGGTATATTTAAGTAGGTGGGGGGGCACAGCCCCCCACATTGGGGGTGGGGGTGGGGCTGGGGCGATGCCCTCCACTTTATGTAATGTTTTAAAATCTTTTTTTTTTTTATTTTGTGAAACAGTGATTTTTTTTCCCTTGAGAAAAAATTGCTGTTCTAAGTGTTCGAGATTGTAAGCTTTCGCTTACATGAGTTCAATAAATCATTGTTCGCTTTTTTAAGCGTTCGATGATTTAACATAGACCACCATTATTGGCTTTATTTGATTTGATCCCTCTATAGCTACACTGCTCTAAACAGCACAGAACTATATCAACCTGGTGTCTTTTATTCAAGGCTCTAAGAGGAGTGGAAAGGCCAGAACTGTGTGAAACAAGCTTTTTCATTAAAAATGGAAGAAAAAAGCTTTTATTTCAATTCTGCTTAACTATTTTAAGTTTCACTTATAGTGACCTGAGTGGTGATACTATCACTATGTATTTTCCTGCTTTTTCCATGTTTTAGCCAAAAACATTTTATGGTTGTATTGTTTAGTTTCTTCTGGGATCTTAATATTGTAGCTGCATCTGCATGTTTGAGAAAATTGCAAATTACTGAAAGATCTTAGCATTGTTCTTACATAATACTGCACTTCTACATCCATTATGTAGAGGTTTAAAACCGTCGAATGTTCCAATATCGAACCCTGCAGAGCGAAAGCTTAAAATATCAAAGCAACAGAAACCCAAATTCTTTCCTAGGGAAAGATTTTGGTTGTCCGTTTCTGTTGCTTCAGTATTTTCAGAGCTGTGATGGAAAGCTACGGGTCGGGTTCAGGTAAGTGTGCGATTGTGTGGATGTGAGGGTTAGGGCAGATTAGGTGAGTTAGGGTTAGGGTGTGGGTTAGGTATGTGTGCGATTGTGTGGACATGAGGGTTAGGGCGGGTTAGGTGAGTTAGGGTTAGGGAGCGGGTGAGGTGGGTGTGCGATAGTGATGGACCTTAGGGTTAGGGTCTGGGTTAAGGTAAGTGGATAGTTAGTGGTGTGTGTATAGTTTAGTGTAGGGTTAATTGTAAAAATTTAGGTGTATGTGTGTGGATTGCTGTTTGTTTGGTGTGCTTGTGTTGTGTGTTTGTGTTTTGGAACAGTGATTTTTTTTCCCTAGGAAAAAAATTGCTGTTCTGACAGTTCGAGATTGTAAGCTTTCACTTACATAGGGTTGATTAATCACTGTTCGCTTCTTTAAGTGGTCGGTGATCTAATATAGACCCAACCATATTTATGGGTGACTTTAATTATCCTACTATTAACTGGGAATCATATACAACACCAAATGTGCAGGCACAGATTCCTGGATGTTGTAAATGCACCTTCCTGGACCAGAATGTCAGTATGCTGAGCAGAGGCACAAACATATTGGATCTGGTCCTCTCTAGTATGGAAGAGTACTGTCCAACCCCTGGTGTAATAGTCTCTTTGATAAGGTCAGACCACAAAACAGTCTTCTTTGAAGTAAGAATAAAACCTGAAACACTAGCTGACTCTGGAATGTTCAGGAACTACTCCAGTGCTAACTTCCTACTATTAACTGATAACCTGGAAAAATGTTATATCCCTGTAAACCCCTGAGAACATTGCTGCCTATGCAGAACTGTTCACAGATACCCTATACAAGCATGTTAACAGCTGCATAGAGGCAGATGTACCCACCAAGAATAAATATAGAACTAACTCAAAAAAACAGCCAACCTGATGGAATCACAGCATCACTAGGCTGTGTAAAAGAAAGAGGAAAATTGTAGCAAAATTTAGGAGGTGCAGCACCCATCAGTACAAAAGCAATCTTATCAAACTAGACAAACAACTCAGAGAACAAATGAAGTCAACCAAAGCCAAATGTGAGATAAATTTGGCCTCCTAGGCCAAAGACAACCACAAGGCATCCTTTAGCTATGTCTGTAACCTCAAAGGTAATCTATAATTGTATACAGAGCTCATTATTAATGGAGCCATCTATACTGAGCCAGAAGATATAGGAAACCTACTAGCAGACAAATTGACATCTAACTTTACCTCTCTTACCCCCAGCCTCACCTCCAGAAATACTATCAAATACAAATCCACTTACTATTACTAGGGAACAGGTCCTTAATGCTCTCACTAAGGCCAAGAACACTGTGTTGATGGGCAAAGACAATATCCCAGGCTGCCTTCTAAATAGCATGAAATATGGCCTATCATACCCCGTGGAATAACTATTTAACCAAAGCCTCCAAATGGGCTTCATGCCACACAAATTGAGAACAGCAACCATCATCCCTCTACAAAAAGGTGAGCTATCTGCAGACCCATAAGGCTCATTCAACTCATATGCAAAGCCATGGAAAGAAGTATTGTGGAAATGATTGGTAATGACACAGGAAACCTCCAGAAATCAGTCCCAACCCAATACGAATTTGTCAAGAGCAGGTCATGCCAATTCAGCCTGGTGGACTTCTTTGAGAAGTTCACCAAAGCAATAGATGAGGGAAAAATAGTTCACAACATCTATGTTGACCTGGCCAAGGCATTTACACAATACCCCAATACAAACTCAAGAGGTTAGCTATAAACCTTTATGTTACCCAATAGATAGCCAGCTGGCTCACAAACAGAACCCAGCTGGTTAGAAGTGTAGAGTCCACCTGTGCAAAGAGGCCAGTCTCCAGTAGAGTCCCTCACTGATTGGTTCTGGGACAGCTCCTTTTTGGTATCTATTTCTCTGATGTCAAGGCTGCTCACGCAGCAGGTTTCTAGATGATTGCAAATTAGAAGCAGTCATAGAATCCCCCACTAACACTAATGTTCTCCAGGAAGGAATGACAGAGACAAATAACTGGTCCAGAGCCATTGTCTAAAACTTAATGCTAAGAATTGCTTAAAAGTATCCTTCCGGAAGTCATCCACCCCTGGTAACTATCATATTGACAACACACCCTTAAGATTCGACCCAGTAGTCAGGGACTTGGGGCACATGTAGACACTAACTTATCCTTTGACTATCATGTGTCTACAGTATTGAGAAAATCATTCTATATTGTGCAACCTATAAACAAAGGTATGGTGTCATGATCCAAGGAGGTAATTGTTTCACAATATTCGACATTCATCAGACCTATCACTGAGTAAGTACCTAACTAGACACATCCAATAATTAGAATGACTACAGAGGCTATTCACTAAAAGAATACAGGGTATGAGTAATATGCCCTATGCAGACCTCCTTAAAGCCCTATTCTTGTATGCTGTCTCCTACAGGCTGTTGATGGGATATCTGTGCCTGGCATACAAGGCATTATCGGACCCCACTGTGATAGAGATCCTGCATATCCACAAAGCTAACAACACCAGAATTACCCATTCTAAAGACTTAAACCTAGACTGTTATATAAATAGGACCTTCTGCAGAGACAAGTATGAATCCCAGAGACTAACCCTTCTCTCGAATAGGCTCCCCATTCATGTGAATAAAAATACCTCCCTAGCACAATTCAAGTGTGATATAGACAGTTGGATGGGGAACATGAAATTCATCTCTGGTTTGGCAACCTATTTTTCTAATGGACATGAGCAGCCTGTAAATGGTTATCTCCTAGGCCCCTGCTTGTAAATGGTTCATCTCTCAAGTCCCTGCTTACACTTATCAAAGGTGCCTGAAATTGTCAGAGATTTGAGATGCATGGCTAGGCTTAAAAAGGCCCCAGTGGTTGTTAGCCTAGTAAACACCTATGAGCCTATGAATCTCTGTCTCTCTCTTTCCCACTCTCTGTCTCACTCCGTGTGTGTGTGTGTGTGTGTGTGTGTGTGTGTGTGTGTGTGTGTGTATATATATATATATATATATATATATATATATATATATATATATATATATATATATATATATATACATACATATATATGTATGTATGCATTTATATATATATATATATATATATATATATATATATATATATATATATATATAAAGCCTTAAGTATGCTAAGTTAAGAGGTAGGATGAAGGGGTAACTAGCGTGGACTCAAGCTGTTAGGGGGTATGATTAGTAGCTGCCAATGGGGTATGAGAGCAGTAGCAGCACTCATTTAAGAAATTGTGGGTGAGGTGGGGTTGTGTCATCTTAAATGAATGCATTTAGTTCATGAGCTATTTCTGTGTGCACAGCTTCGAGTAGAGTAGGGCAACAGTCTTGAGTCTGTGCAGGGTGCCAGATGCACTACTATGGCTCATTTTATATATCTATATATATAGATAGATACAGATAGAAACACAGATAGAGACAGAACATAAGATACAGTCTTAGATAGATTATAGTAGTAATATTCATAACTAGAAAAATATTTTATTTTTAAGGAAGAAAACATAAATAACTGCATATTCAAACCACCCTAAAAGAATACACTGCTCCTTCATTTCTTTGTTCTTTCTGACAACTAAACCTATTTTATACTTAACAATGAAACAGTTACTAGCCTTGGCAGGAAAATGTTTTTTAATATTACACTCTGATAACAACATTCAGGTTTGTTTTCTCTAGGGTTGCTCATGGCTAAATCCAAAATGTAGTACACATCTTATGAATCAGACTGCTTTGCATGTCTGGCACCCATAGTGTATAGACATAGTTAGCGAACTTGAGATTACACCTCAATGCACTGCCAGTTTTAGTGTTAGGTTAAATAACATTCCGTGAGACAGCATGCATGACTATATCACACAGTAACACAACAACACATATTCCAAGTCAGTAGCTGGAGTAATGCAACATTTATTAGTCTTTATTTTTAGCAACAGCTATTCTTCAAACTAAATCAAAATACAGCTGCATGTCTGAATTTCTGCCAGCAAAAAAAACTATTTTGTCATTTTACAGATAAAGTAAACTGACCCAGTAAAACCAACTGATAAAAAGTTAGCAAAGAGCAACTGGTATGTAATACAACAAATTAAATAATTATTTCCAAAACATTAAAACACCAGCTTTTAACATATTTAGAAAGCAGTAGTGTGATTAACTCACAAAAACATATGTACTGTTAATGCTCTCCTAGTCAGAAATCTGTCTAATATTTTGATCATTTATACATAAACACACACATATATGCATGTAAGAGTATGATAGTGTGTGTTTGTGTGTGTGTGTGTGTGTATATCTATATATATATATATATATATATATATATATATATATATATATATATATATACATAAACACAAAGAGAGTATTTTGTTAAAAGTATTGCTTTGCTGAACTGCACCTTCATCGAAAAAACAGTACTTTTGCTTGTCAATGCCAGAGTTGACATTGCAGACAAGACTAGTAAGGCTAATGGGTTTGTAGCTTCCCAGGTCAGTGCTAGGGCCAACCTTATGGAGGGGAATCCCCACCACAATTCTCCAGGACTCAGGAATAAATCCTGTACAAGACTTAGGTTTAATAACTTAAGGAGTACAATCAATTGTACATAGCAAGGCAATTCAAAGTAATTCCATATATAAACACTGCATGGTGTTTATGCATCAGTGCCATCTATGGTGCTCACATAATCCTGGCAGATAAAAGAGCAGTCTATTGTACATAATCTGGAGATTAGTCTAGGAAGATGATGTGTCAATATTACAAATTCTGCTCTGATGTGCTATATTTTTTAGTGTGAAGGTCTAAACACTGTTAGCATACTCACTAAAACAGTCCCCAGGATTTAATAAAATCCACGTAGGCACTTTGTAGAGCCTACATGGAATGTATCCATGTACATGGCCACAGTTCCCCCTCAGCAGCACACCGTGCATATTAATGATGGCAAACGGCTGAGGGTAGAGCATAGAAACAGGGATATTGAATCTGTGTAGGCAGAAGTGTAGAGGCTACCTGTGGTTGTGGATGCCTGGTCAGATGTTATGTACAGAGTAAGGCTCCCTGTAAAGCTCCCTGCTACTGTTGAAATGCTTTGAAATTTTTAAATGTGGAATATTTTGTTTTTATGGATTGTATTTTTTTTTAATTGCTGTACATTTGCGAGGCTCAGCTAGGTGTGCAGCAATGCCAAGCTGCACTTACATATAGACAGCTGACACCTGTTACACATCTAAAAACAGAAACCAGATGTGATTAATTATCATAACTAAATTTTTTTATTTTTATTTTCTTTTTTTTCAATTGCCGTTTGCATGACTTGGAGCTCAGCAGAGCCAAGCAGCTGTTATACGTACATAGCCGACACCTGCCACACATCTAAAAATAGAAACTGGATGTAATTAATTATTTATTTCTAGTTCTCTTTAAGCATGTTTGCATGGAGCGGTGCGGTGCTCAGCAATACTAACAGGTAGCCTAGTAGTATATGTGAAGGTATACTAGTTTTCATAATATCCAAGTAGCTAAATGGGTAGAGTTATGACCTAATATGTAGTAGGTCCTGGGTTTGAGTCCGTAGCACTCATAACATGTTTGTAATGTAATGTACTTTTTAGTTTAATTTAAACACAAAATTGTTATATCTGGCAGTGATGCACAGTGCTAAGCACTGCTTAAACATGCTAATGGCCACTGCTGCTTGCACAGTGCTAAGCTTGGCTAAAACTATGTTTGTGTGAGTTTATGCTCTGCTCTGCTCAGCTCTGCTTAGCTGGTTTGCGCAATGTTAAGCAATATGGCACTTTTTTGAATGACATATAAGGGCAGGAAAACAGCCTATATTTAGACCAATAGGCAGGGATTCTGCAGCATTCCTTGGAGTCTTATCATCTGGTGATATGGCAGGCACTGCTGGTAAATATGCAATCTTTTGGGCACAGAGATGGGGTGTGCAGGAGTCCACGGTCTTTGTTGGGCTCCTGGTAAAGAATCATGAACCCAGGCTGATACAGGGCAGTTTCCATGGCTCAGAATGTAAGGCAGAGACTTGGGACCAGTTGGCAAGGGAACTCAACAGTGCTGCTGATATCCCCCATACAGGTGAGCAGTGTCACCACCATTATGATGACCTGAAGCAGAGAAAGAGGGGAACCTTGGGCACCTGGGTCCAAGAGGCAAGAGCTGGGCATGCCCCACAAATATGTAAGTATGTTTTCCACTGTTTTATCAAAATGCAAGCTGAATGTCTGCAAAACTGGTATCCATAATGGTGTGCTTCTCTCCCAACAGCTGCAGCTAAGAGGGCTCGCAATATTGAGTCTCATGCCAAGCACCTGGCCAGGTTGTGCCATGAGTGTGGTAAGTATGGATTTATTATGCTAACTGTTGTGCAATAAGCAAGAAAGAGTAAAGCATTTAATGCAATAAAGTATACACAATAAAAACTGTAGTGCAATAAATGGGCAAGTAGAACTGAAGTGTAATAAATGTGCAACTAGAGCTACAGTACAACAAATGAACAATAACAACTGTATTGCAATAAACAATAAAACAATATCAATAACAGTAAGCAAAATGATGTACAGCTGGATTGTGTTGTCATAACCATTGCAGTAGAGTTGTATGCATTGCTTGTCTATGGTAAGGCTGCTGCAGTCAAGTGTAATACTGTCTCCAGGCCAGTATCAGTCACATAATGCTCTCTCTTCCTCCTACTCCAGGTAATAAAGGTATTTGGGTGAGGTAGCCCACTCTATGGGCAGATATTATTGTGTTTGCATTTCACAGACACATCAGCAATACCAATAAAGTGTTGAGCAGCATTGTTGATTCCTAAATACATCTGTCTAAATATTTCCAGTATGGCTGTATTACTTGCATGTCCATACTAAGCTGTTCCAGTCAGTTGTTACATTTTTTCCAGATGTCCCCTGCAGTCACAGCTATTGGGCCCTTTTCCCATGCCTGCCAACTAAGGCATGATGGATGTCTATTTTTACATACTGTACAGAGACATGCCTCTCAACTGTCACGATTTCTCGTAATGTAATTAAAACTGCCTAATCCGTCTGTCACAGGATTACCAGAAAAATTATTACCCGGTATGGAATGTATTACCAAATCTGCTTACAGAACACCTCAGTAGTTATATATGTCCACATTATGTGAAAGTGTTCTGTGTAGTTGTGCACCTGCATTTGCTATTGCTAGGCCCATACTGACCCATGCTAACAGCTTCAGAGGTATGTACATGCTACATCAGCAATAGGAGAATTGTAGTCACTGTACACAAAACTGACACTACACACCTGCAGAGTATTTATTATCAGTGTTTTCAAGGCTAAAGTCCGCATTGTCAGTAATTGAATGTTTCTCTCTCTCTCTTTTCCCACCCCTTATCTTCATTTTTATTATTGTTATTTATTATCATGATTTAATATTTACATATTGTGTTAAACTAGCTTTATTTTGGTAGAATGTGATTTATTATTGTTATGTTTTATTATGATTCAATATTAATATATTTTGTTAAACTAACTGTTTTGTTGCTCTTATGCTTTAATTCTTACTGGCATGCTGTTGACATACTGACTGTTATGATACTTAATGTTGTGTTACACATAATATACATTAATATGTATTTGGACTGATAAATATGATGTTCCATTGTGTTAATACTAACAATGGTTTGGTTATTACTAACCTTAGCTTATTGCTATACCTCATTTACCACAGCACGTTAAGGTAGGCCAGTTCTGGCTGATTCACCTAGCTTGCCTTATTATATTCAGTCCTTTGGGGGCCACATCACATGCTACAAATAAAATATTGTAAAACCCTACCAAGGTAAAGTGGAGTAGGATGTTTATTGGTTGTTATAGTGTGATGTCAGCTTATTCACATAGGGCAGTTACTATAAAGGTGTTTTAATTGTGATTGTAAAATGACTCTGAAGAAGCCAGTATTAACTGGTGAAAGCGCTTAGTCATTTTTTCAATAAAGTCAGTATATTTTTCCGCACTACCAGTGGTCGTCTTCAGTGGCTGTTTGTGCCTTCATTTACATATTAAAAGTATTGCATATTACTGGCCCTTGCCTCAGGGCTGAGGGGAAAAGAAATGTGCTCACTGGCATGTAGTAGCAAGGCATTCAGGAACTAGTGGAGTAACCTGAAAGCAGATGCCTGTGAGACCTCCATCATGTCCCCAGGTGGTCTTTGGAAAGTACTTGTCACTAGTATCCTGAGGGCTACACATACCTTGGTTTCCACTGGGATGGGTTCTTCTCTGTTGGCTCTGGGTCTGACTTGAGGGCAGCAGAGCTCAGTGAGTTCTTGTAGTATGTCCCTGTCCACCCTGAAGTGCTCTACAATCTCCTGCTCATGTAGCTCCTGGAAGGTTACCCTGGGCCTGAACATTCTTCTCCTTCTCTGTCTAGGCCTATTGTCAGCAGCAGCAGCAGCAGCAGTGACTTCAGCATCTAGTACATACAGATGTAGCAGACCTGCATCAGACCCTAGCATTCTCTCAGTTAAAATTCCCAAGTCTGTTCTCCAATGTTGCAGAGTATGGGGGGAAAATCAGATTGTAGGGTGTATGCATACTTTATTGTGCTCTGCTGTAGGTGATGACTGTGTGATTATCTACCTGTGATGCATTCCGCCTGCCTGGTATATCATTGACATCATTTAGTGGCCCTAGTTTAAGGTAAACAGGGGTCAAAACTAATATGTCATTGGCTTTTAGATACACTCAGCACTGTGGTGTGTTGCACAAATGGGTGCCCCATAGGTAAACAAAACTTAGCACTTAGTGTACACACCCCCCAGATTTCCACGCTCAGTATAGCAGCATGCCACACAAAAACGTGGAAACACATGCCCCTTAGCTGACCAAATCTTAGAAGTTAGTGCACACACACACCCCTGAAAGGACACACTCAACACAGCAGCTCACCGCCCAAACAGATGCAGCTGAGCTGAAATAAGTTTAGAAGTCATTGGACACACCGTCCCCTGATGTCAGCTATCTCTTCTGTAAACACCTACATGGTTCTCTGCCTACATGAAGGGGATATGCAGCCACAATTACCCCTTTATGCTATTCAGTAACTCCACTTCATTTGCATAGGGATCTGTGCTCACAGCCTGGAAATTGCTCTCTTCCTAGCCCTACCACATTAACAATAGTACCAATGCACCATTGTAGATACTCCACACAAGGTCCTGTAATACATTTCTGTTACTTAATATTAATAATATTAATTTTGTTTTTTCCAATTATTTTTTTATAAAGCATGTTTGTGCACTGCGATGCTCCATGCAAACATGCCCAGATTATTAAAAAAATACAATTAATTTACCCTATTTCCTTTAACTTTTCAGACACACAGGAGGATAGTTTTGCTAATGTCTATATGTGGTATGCCATTTCTGTCCATATATCTACATTTTTACAGCCTCTTTTGTCTGTCTGCACTCCTGTACATGGAATTTTTCCATGTACACTACAGACACTGACATGGGGTCTGAAGAGCTGACTATCTGCTTGGATCACTCTACCTTACTTATTTACATAAGATTCACCTGCTTATGAAGTAATTTGCATGTCATGGAACTTCTCATGTTGGCACGTGCATGCTTGCTGCTCAGCAGTGTTTACTGAATCTAAAATCTGCTTACTTTCGTGTAAGCAGCGAGGTGCTATGCCTACACAGTAAAAAAAAACACCATGTAGGCTTTATTAAATTCCCCACACAAAGTTTTCACTCACATGCTAAGAAAACATTTACTACACCCATATGTAATAACAGACACAGTGCATAAATATGTGCACATTTAGCGTAATTACTACATTAAAGGATAATATAGCCTTCTTCTCTCAATTTACACAAACCTTCATCAACTTGGCTCTTCTATTCTATTCTAGGCATCCCAAGGAACACACTGCTTCTTATTCTCTGAGTCAGAATTTACCCCATTAGGCTTCATTTAAAGAATCAGAAAAGGGATAACAGGAGCCATTTCTGTTGCTAGCCTTGGTGGCATTTTTGTTGATGAGCATCTGGTGGCTGGATGAGGCATGTAGACTGGCCAGATTTAGTCCCAAAAAGCTGCATGGAGTAGCTGTGTGGGCTCACCACCTACAAAATGAAGGATATGACTTAGGTGAGTTATTAGTCAAGCAACATGGAAAATGAAGGAAAACTGGGATGGACAAACCCTTCCAATATAATCTTACTCATGAGACAGAATATTACCTTACTGCTGGAGAAAGAGTAACAACCTGTGTGTGAGTTTTTAAAGTACCACCTAAATGTAATTGTTCATACCTCTAAACATAACATTGGTTTCCATAACTAAAACTTCTTGACTGAGCATTTCACTCATAATTTGGAGATGCCCCTCAGGAGAGGAAAGGCCCTGGTGGGTATGGCGGTATTTGGAAAGTTTCAGGTTTGTGCTATACAGTTGGAGTTTATGTTAACAGAAGAGAAGGTCACCTCAATGTAACTGATTTGATGGAAAAGAAAATCTATGTTATTTATGTGTATTCACCTAATATATCTTCTGTACTTCCTGTCTTCTTGGATACTGTTGCTATGGCGCTTATGACTGTACACCACCCAGTGACTTTGTAATCTTACTGGTACACATAAACCCATGTGGGGTTTAATAGATATATCTGGAGGGGTATAACTGAAGGCTTTGCCTGATAAAAACAAACGTGTTGAATTCTTTCTAAACGTCTGTCCTCCCAGTTATGGATTATACCTAATGAATACCATGTCCAAACACGTGGCTACTTATAAGTCTGCTTTGAGTCACAGCACTTTGGGTTAAAGTTCACTGATCAAATTTACAGTCATGTCTACCTCTGAAATAATATGCTCTAGATACTCAGGTCAAGAGTGGTGTTGCGATATAACTTGGTCACTACATGGTAGTTTTTTGGTAGTAATAGACAAAATAGTAGCTGGATAGACATAAGAAATCCAAATATGAAATGAAACTGCAGTGAAAAGGCCTAGTGGATTTTTCAGCTCTGATGATTGTAGCTCACATCACCATAAAATATTCTGTCATACCTTAAGGAAGTCCAGAATATGAAGTTTGAAAAGACCCTTCTTAAAACTTCAGTGACCAAAATTGCAGCAAAGAGTTGTGGCTAAAGTTTGGTTAGTACTTGTCATGGCTGCATGGCTGTAATCCTAGGACAAATAAGTGGATACCTGGATACCAGCAGTGAGACAATCAATCAAGCTATGGGAAAAGATCTGCAATGCTAGTAAGAAGAGTGTGTGTGTGTGTGTGTGTGTGTGTGTGTGTGTATGTGTGTGTGTGTGTGTGTGTGTGTGTGTCTTTTTGTTGGGGGGGATGTACCTGACTGATCAGTACTAACAGGCCAGGAAGGTAGCGGTCAGCCGGTCACCAAAATAAAGGCCAGCTGTAGGATAAATTTAGCAAGGACATAAACAGGAGCATTATGATGATCTTTAATGGTTCAGAAAAATTATCGATCTCTTCAGGATGGGAGAAGGAGAACATTGCCAAGACTGTTTTCATCAAGGGTGGAGAAATTCCAATGGTGATTTGGATATTGTTGAGAGGGAAAAAATCACTTTTAGCAACTAATGAGTTTACTAGTTATGTTGTTCCTTGAAGTGGCAGAGGTATTATGCTCATTTTCAAAGATGATTTCATTGTGGTATTTTATTTATTTATGTATTAGCATTTGTTAAATGGGGTGACCCAACTAGATATATACAGTAATCCCATTTTGGCAAAGACCTAGGGAGAAAAGCTCAAGCAATACACAAGCATAAAGGAATATATTGACAAGTTTGAACAATAACATAAGTAAACAAAAATGACTCTGCACTGTGTAAACAAAACAGTAAACACACAGAAATAACATTGTGATTCCTTGAGTGTATACAGGATATTTATGATACATACAAGAATAACACTGATGTTGCAGAAGAACATTTAGGAAGATTTATTGTGGGTGTGATATTTTGAAGTATGCGGAAAGAAAAAAATGGTGTAGCAGAAAGGGAGTATGGAGAGTGAGTGATAAAAGATGTAGGGGACGTTTATAGATCCCGTGGTGGCACAATGCATCATTGAGGTTTAGTGTTTCATTTACCTTTTCAGCATTGCATGCAAACTGAGGACAGAGTCTCTGGACTGGCAAACTTGAGTGGTAGTTTGCATTTTTATAAAAGGGTCAGGAGTGTGTGTATCATTTACAGGAGGATAATATTTCATTCATTCCCTGGGAAAATGCAATGCCCCTGAAGTTCTTTGAAAGGGGCATATTTCACATTTGAGCCTGTGATTTAGGAGGCCAAATGTAGATTTAATCCTGACCAGAAATAGTCAATTAACTTTAAATTATTGCAGTAAAACTGGAGGGGGCAATGAAAGTCTAGCAGTATTGTCTATATGTATTTTGTGGTCATGAAGAAGGCATATGATTGTGCATCTTTGGGTGACTTTTAAGAGGTGCCACCACTTCATACGGCCTCAGGGGCCCTGGTGAATGCTATTTGATCCTTGCAATCTAAGAACTAGAACTGTGTCTGTATTCTTGACCTTAACTCAAAGTACATTTTAGGTTTGTCTTTCAACACTGTGCCTTTTTTCCTCTCCACTTCATGATTTTTATAGATAGAATATTATGGTGCAAATAAGGTTTTCAGAGAATCTAGTCTGTGGATGCGAAAATGTCATCTTTTTTGCTTGCAGACATTCTTGTCCACCTGACCTCAAGTGACTGTGATCTCTGGCAGTTACCAAAATGGTTCCCTGCTAAAGGAGAAGCAGCTTGGATCAAAATCAGCACTTCACATATTTGAGGTTATGGTTAATCCTAGAAAAATAGGTGTATTTCTGTCTTCAAATGAGGCAAAAACAACTACCTAAATTAAAGGTGTTTATGTATTTAAGAGTCATGTGATGGAGAGGAGGAGAGCATAATTTATGAGTGGATGAGTGAAAGATGTGGTACTAGGGTGTGGTGTAAAAGTGACAGGAGAGCAGGTCATAACATGAAGTTCTCAGTTTATCAGTAAGAATATGTCCCCATAGTCACCTATGGTCAGTTTATCCCCATACTCACCTATGGTCACAAGCTTTGAATGGAGACAAGAGTGCAATCATAGATAAAAGCAGGAGAAATGTGGATCCTCAGAAGCTCAGTATTTATTACGATCTTGAAATCAAGCACTGAGCCCGGAAGTTGAGAGGAGGTAATTGAGATATTATGGGCACCTAGTGAGGATGCCACCTGGACACATTATACAGGAGATCTACCAGGTATAGCCCCACTGGAAGGACTTCCCCACACACACATACACAACAAATGTACCTGTGTTACCTTGGAAGTAATATCTTGCTGTGGGGAATTCTGGTGTGACCTGTTGAAATGCTACCATGGCAATCCTTGCCACTAGGGTAAGTAATTTTACACTGGAGTGATGTTATTATAAATCTTGGTGGAACTGTAATATATACCAGCACTATGCTGGAATATTTAGTCCATAATTTCACTGATGTATACTATTAAGGTTCTCTGTTAGGGTCTACTTAACATCATATAAATGGATTAATTCCAATCCAGTTCGATGTTCTCACCTCTCTGAAACATCAAAACAGGAAAAGTAAACTCGGCTAAAGAATACAAATGTTGTTAACTATTGCAGATATAGAGTTTCAGACAAACATGTAAAATATTTTCTAAAGAGTTATGCAAAGGGTAAGAACCCCTTTATATATGTAAGAAAGAATTAATAATTTAAAATAACAATGTAGGTTTCTTTAATTGTATGCATCTGGGTTGTAATCATGAAATAACAAGGATGGCATATCCTTATCACAAGGACAGAGTACCCTTCTCATGTATGGCTGCGGGTTTTAATCAAAACAAAAAAAGGAAAAAAAGAGGATACTTTACCAGTATGAGAGTGGATTTATAAGAATAGCCACATATGTATCATTTTGGTATGAGAGTGGATTTTCATTACAAGTGCCTGTAATATGTTTTAAAAGAGCTTGAATATGGGACTCTGTCCAGGCATGTGTTTAATAAATATGGTAGAGACAGTTGTAATTGTTTGGTCAAATGGTTTGAGATCACTAAAAATGATA
Source organism: Protopterus annectens (assembly GCF_019279795.1). Classification (NCBI taxonomy): domain Eukaryota; kingdom Metazoa; phylum Chordata; order Ceratodontiformes; family Protopteridae; genus Protopterus; species Protopterus annectens. Next base: position 1,769,037,506 of record NC_056735.1, on the reverse strand, counting down.
CAATGATTATAGTTTCCAGAAAAAAAATGTGACTTTTGATAAGAAAGTTTTAGAAAATCTCCAAAATAAACTAAAACAGAAAGGTAATAAAGTACCTGCCTCTTGTTGGTCACTTTTGAATAACTGGCAAGAAGAAGCCAAAAAAAGGAAAGGAAATCTATAGTTAGATGTCTTAAAAATAATTTAGTTAAATGAAATTCACAAGCAGCTAATAGAACAGTAAATTAATTTAAAAAAATGTACTGATGAAAAATCACATTCCTGGAGTTTGTATCCTTTAAGACGATTAAAAAACTTAGCAGTTACTCAGCCCGAGTCTTCGAATGTTGACTGGCCCCTGATTCCTTCTGCCCCTCCTCCATCTTATCATCAAGCTGCTTCTTACAGTACACCTTACCGAAATACCGCTACTTTCCAAGACATGGCGCAAGTCGCTTCTAGTACTGCTATCCATCCCCATGGGTCTGTTTATAATTCCAGATTTAAACAACAGTGACAACCACCATCAACCACAGTACACTCAGATCAAATGTTGATGCAAATGGCCAATAAAGGGAAACAATTTATTGCAAACATGGAGCTAGCACAAAGCATGTAGGAAAACTAAAACAATTTGCTAATAAAAGTGCTACACCAAAAGCTCCCTTAATGAAGATCAGTTAGTTACACAGTTTTCGATAGTCATTGGAGAAGAATATTGGTGGACCCTACCCCTTAAACAAAACAGAGGAAGAAATAAAGTCTGATACTGATGCACCAAATACACAAATGCATCCCTTCAGAGGGGAATGTAATCCTACAGACACTCGTGTAGTGATGCTAAACGTGGCACAAGGGCAGTGCAACTGTCGACTGCTGTGCATTTTCAAAATATTATAGATTCTCTCCACACAATTCAAACACACTCCACTAAATATGCCAAAATATTGGACGAACATGTATTTTACAAAATCCATCTATTGAAGATGTGAGAGCAGTTTTGAAAACCTCACCATCCCCTGACATTTTCAAGGTAATATGGGAAAAAAACAAATATAGGTAATAATATTCTAAAGAAAATAAGTAAAAAAAATAACAAGGCAGCCAAACACGGCTAAAAGACATACATTTATTAAAAAATAAGTGGCAAGCACTTTCATGCAGAATCACTGCACTTCACCAGACCAATAAAATAAAAACCAAACAGCACACATTTAAATAGCAGAATCAATTAAAAAAGAAATTAAAGAACATAATTAGTGCTTCAGATGGCATGCCTTTAAAACAAGCTTTAAAGGTACAGATCCATTCAGCCCTGGTGCTCTATGTGCAGTAAGCCTAATAATCCATTTGGACTCTGCCAATTCTAATTTATCTGATGAAGCGGTTGTTGGAGTTTTACCATGAAAGAGCTTATTCCTTCAATAAATTATTTACAGTGGACTTTTGCATTTCTATTTTCTGTGATGTGCTCCAGATACAGCTTTTCTGCTGCTTGGACTTGTTTTGTTGCTTGTACCTGGATTTGCTAGAGTACTCGGTACCTTGTTTTTGTAATTCTAATTTATTCCTCATATCTTCACCCCACTTATCAAAACCTAACAATTGCAAAACTATAAAAGTGAAAGTATTCTCAGGTTTATCATGAACGTGCTTACACAAGGCACTAGTGGGGTCATGTCTACATATATAACCTAAGTGATGGAGCATTTCATTGAAAACTCACAAATTCAAGAGCAATTCAAAAAACATTTGTTTAAATTGGTCAAGTTTAGGCATTCAGGAAATGTTTAATCAAGCACTATACGTAACAGATACTATACTTAGAGAAGAAATGGAGCAAAAGAAAAAGTTAGTAAATGTTTAGCTCCAACAGATCAATACTGACTCATAGGGTTGTGGAAGGGAAGGCAAACATTTCTGTAGAAGAGGTAGATTTAGGTTCTTCCAGCCAAAAGCCCCAGGATGATATCAACAAAATGAGACCCACCTGTGCCCCACAAGGTGAACTGTTTTTAATTAATTGTTTCAACTGGGGCCAGCCTGGACATTGACTAAATGAACGCTCACTTTCTCTGCAATAGACATATTCACCAAATGTCAAAGCGCCCCAACAAGCAGAAATACACCCTCCTGTGTGGAATACCACTTGCAAACTCATTAGGACAGCCATGAAGAAGAACCACAACTATTTCCCTTCTTATCAGTTTACCAAGGACCATTTGTCAGTGTTACAGTGCAAAGTTCATCTCCCCTTTTCTCACTGGCATAAAAGCAACTAGACCTATGATTACTTCCATAAATGCTGAAAATTTCCCACTGTCTGGGTTGTTTTCAACAAATATCTGTCCAGATGAGGTTACCTATTTCCCTGTTTGAACATCAAAACAAACTTCAAACACTGTTAGCTTTGGACTACCTATAAAAATGAGATAAGGCTTATAAAGGATACAGACCCTGTGCAAATAATCTTAAAACCTTGCGAGCTCCTGCCCATGGTAGCTTAATTTCCCTTGTCCAATGAGGCAGAGAAAGGAATTAAACCTCTTATTTCTGCATTAGTCCAACGAGGTATAATAGCTCTGACTCAGAGTCCATGTTATACACCTATCCTACCATTCAAGAAACTAGGAAAGAGCACATATTGATTTCTACAAGATGTGCGTGCAGTTAATGCAGTACTAGTAGCAATAGTAACACATTTTTTTGTTGTCCCTAACACTGCTACAATACTGAGGTCTATCCCATCAACTGTTTCTACCTTCTCAGTGAAAGATATTTCTTATGCTTCCATTTCTATTCCTATGCATCTAAATATCTATCTGCTTGCATTTACATATAGAGGACAACAGTACATTTGGACTAGGTTGCTGCAAGTTTATTTTGAATCACCTCCTCTTCTCTAGGAAAATGAAGAAACAGTTAGATAAGACTGATTTTCCGTGTGGCTCTGCTCTAATTCAGTATGTAGACAATTTACTGTTAGCTTCCAAATCTCCTCATGACTACAAATAGGATACTTTATTTCTTTTAACCAGACTAGCAGAATTAGGATTTAAAGTTAATAAGGACAAACTGCAGTTGTGGAAGTCCCATAAATTCATAAATTCATAGGAGATTACTAAGCTAATGGTTTAAGGGCCCTTACAATCCTAGCCAGTATAACCCGATTTTACCCAATATGTGCCCCTAGAGACAAGATGATCCACCTAACCAGATGCCATGGATTTGTGCCTGTGCATTTAGTATCTTACAGATTGCCCCAGTCCATAAGGGAAATAGGCACTACCCCAGGTGTGAATTTGTGATTCCCCATCCATTAATCCAAACTGCATTTGAAGAGAGCCAGGGAAGTGCTCTGCTTAATGTAAATAGGAAGCCTGTTCCAAAGAAGGGGCATTCTCTGAGACACATATCTGTCTCTCCAGCATGTTTTGTTAGAGTCTCTTAGTAAATTTAGATCCCTAGATCAGGTGGCCCTCATGCTGTTTGACTTGCAGATGTGTAGCAGCTCCATCAGGGTTGGATTTGTAAGTGCCTTGTAGGTCAGGCATAGGTCACCCTTTAATAGTCATCAGGATACTGAGTAAAGAGATAGGCCTTTTAGTCTACCTGCATAGTCCATGTTGTTTACACACACTATTTTCTTTGTGAGGAACTTCTGAGGTCACTCCACCTGCTGTAAGTGCCTAGTCAAGTACATGCCAAATGGTACACTGCATTCGATTACTGTTCTAATGAGGGCTGAGTACAGTGGGACTAAAATTTCCTTGGATATGGATGCCATACCTTTACTTATAAGTTGTCCCATGTAAAAGGATTTCCTCACCACTGTGGACACATAGCAGTCAAAGTTCAGGCTACTATCTATCTACATACTTAGATCTCTCACCTCCGAGTCCTAACTAAGGGGAGTGCTATTGATGTTATAATTTGCAGGGGGTTTTGACTTCCCAAAGGGTATGATAATGCATTTTTTGCAGTTAGTTTTCAGCTATGGTGCTGCCACTCAAGTTCAGTATTTAAGACATCTTATTTCAGAAGGTCCTACAGAGATTTTGCCTTTACTCATTACTGAAATATGTATAGTTGTACCACATTCCCACCCTATTGAAGCAGTTACAAGCTTTCCTGTGAGTGACAGGTTATTTTTAACAATGGATATTTAATTCTACAGAAGTAGTAAAACCATTACTAGAATTATTAAAGAAAGAGCCCCTGAACCTTTAGCCTGCCAAGACCTCCATAAACAAGCCTGCATTAAACTAAAAACCCTACTTTCAAACTCTCCTGCGCTTGGATTACCAGACTACTCCAAAAGACTTTTCTTGTTTTGTTGTGAAAGAAATAAAGTAGCATTTGAATTATTAGCACAATGTAGAAATGATGGTTTTAGAGCTGTTGCTTATTTTAGTACAAATCTTGATCCTGTTTCAACAACTCTCACCTACTGCCTTAGGATGGTGGCCATGATGGTGCACTTAGTAAAAATGGTGGCTGTTCTGACTCTCTCACACAAGACCTACATAGCAGTTCTGCATTCTGTAGAGGCATTATTATTAGAAATTATCTGCAGCGTGAGTGTCTAAATAGGAATTGTATCTGCTTAATAACCCTTCTTTGCAGATTTTTCAATGCCTACTACTTAATCCTGCTTCTTTAACTCCCACAGCAGATGAAGGAGAACCACATAATTGTGTTGTTATAATTAACTCTCTACTTCCTCCTAGATCAGACGTATGTTCTATTAGTGAATTCTGAATTGCTTCTTTTTGTTGAAGGCTCCTGTGTTCAAAGAGAAGACAAGGCATTAGTAGCAGCCTTGCCTTTTTGTACCCAGAACAGAATTTTGTTAATGAGGCAATTATATGGAAATGTGTCTACTGCAATAGCTAAGCTTGTAGCTATTACAGAAGCCTGTAGATTGGTGAAAGATAAAACAGTCATAATTTTCACGAGTTCACGTTATACTTATGGGGTAGTTCATAAATTGTCGACACTTTGGAGAGAAAGAGGGTATTTACTTCAACAGGGACAGTCATTAAAAATTCCATTTTTGTTCACAGACTATTGAATGCACTATTATTACAAAAGGAACCTAGCTGTGGTGTAACATACCATGCATAAAAATGAAGATTCGTACATTTCCAAAAGCAATAACTTTGCAGATATCATGGCAAGGCAAGCTGCAGTGTCTTATACTCTTCATACTTCATTTTAGCAACTTCATGAAACTAACAACAAAACTTCTTTACAGGAATTGTTATCTTTCCAGAATCAGACTGAATATTCTGAATGGTAAGGTGGATTCATGATGGCTGCAGCTGTTCTCCAGTCCTTTTGTGGTACCACCCAGATGGGCTGCTGGTAGCTCCACAAAATTTCTTAATTCATTTGGTTAAAGCTTACCACTAACTTTTCATTTGGGAAAAATGCCTTACTAAAACAAATTTCAAATAATTGGTATGCTCCTCAGCTTTCAGAAGTCCCTCAATATTTTATAAATACTAGTGTGGTTTGCTGAGAACATAACATTTGAAAGCCTGACGGCTCCCACACAATCTTTGAAAAAGCCATAGTAGCTGTTTTCTACCAGTTTACCTTCATGTGTGCATTTTGCATTCAGATGAACAGCAAATGTTCGAAAGGACATTTGCAAAGTTTGCAAACATCAAATGCAAAAAGGTTCAAATGTGCAATGAGCGAATGCACAGTGACATTCGCTCATAGTAGATTTGGCATTTTGGGATGGATTGCACTATAGTGGGGATCAGAAAATGGCCCCTTTCCCCACTGTAGTGTGATCTCAGAGTTTGAATATTAAAGTAGGAGGGTGTGGGGTGCAGGGGGGCTTGCTCTGTTCTGTTTTGCAGCACTACTACCAGAATCTGTTTTTGGCTTTTGAGACAGCCCAGAGTGAATAATCATCATGATTTACAACCAGGAGATTTCATCTACATTATCTTTCATTAAAAAACAATCTTTATAACACAGATGGAAAGGACCCTTCTTGGTTTTGCTTACAATCACCAATGCCATTCAATGCATAGGACTGCCCACCTGGAACCATGACACATGCCAAGAAGACCCTCCCTCATTACATGTGTAGTGAAAATACCATTGACATTATCCCTTGTGAAACAGCAGAGCCTATTGCAAATCACATGAGACAAAAAGCCAAGGACACCACTGCATCTGCAAATGAAAACTAAATACTTTTTTTTGTTCTTTATCCAAACCAAATCTGGAAGTGAAATCAAGTGGTTTGCCAATTATATTAAATCCAGAGGTGAAATCAAATGACTCTATAACATCATCTTGGTCAGAGATAAAAATGCTTCCCCTTCTTCAACATCAGCATTATTTTTCCTTGCTTCTGACCCAGACATTGAGGATTCTTCCTGCTTTTAGACAATGGACCAAAAATAATGCATCAAGTAATTAACAATCTTTTATGAGATCATACACAACCATAACTTCCAACTGGTGTTTATTTGGAACTCAGCTTTATATGAATTATAACCAAGTACTTCAGCATCAGTGTTTACAGTTTCTTCAAAACTTTCTATAGGCCTAACTTGTCCAATTTTCATATTGGCCTATTAATGAACAGTTGCTATGATTTTCATCAGCATTTTATTTTGCCTATTTTTTTCATCTGGAACTGTGAGTGCATTGTCATTTGCAACCATTAGAACTGTAGGTACTGAACCACTTTTTGTTAGTGATAAGTGTATAAAACCTAGGAACAGGCACTTGGTCAGTAGTGATAAGTGTATAAAACCTAGGAACAGGCACTTGGTCAGTAGTGATAAGTGTATAAAACCTAGGAACAGGCACTTGGTCAGTAGTGATAAGTGTATAAAACCTAGGAACAGGCACTTGGTCAGTAGTGATAAGTGTATAAAACCTAGGAACAGGCACTTGGTCAGTATTGTTATCTAGAACACATAAATGGTAATGTAAATCTACTACTTTTTCTGCTATCCTATACACATAAAAGACTTTTAATGCCACTGACTGTCGGCTTTATACACATATACCTGCTGCACATGATGTGGGTACTCCCATACCTGTGACTGATACACACCTTCATTCAGCATTTCACATTATTATTCTCACCAAAAATCATAAACCAAAAGATACCTCTACTCCCTTTTCAGTAGTACCATTTCAGTTGTTAATGACTGCTATTGTAAAAATGGCACACCTTTTGTCTGAAACAGCATTTGCAACTTCACTTCAAATTTTTTGATGGGGCTGCATATCCCTGTTTACCAACAGACTGGGTGGGTTGTTGCCATATAGGTTGTGTTATACACAAGACATTCTGAATCCAGCTGAACGCTTCTTGGGTTTATCATCATGTAGTTTGAAAGGTTGCTTTTAAAGGAACGCTCACATGGCTCTTGGTGATGATGGTATTTCTGCTTATAGGGCAGTAAAGTCTATCCGGGAACTGTGTACATTTTCAAAGCTTTTAGAAATATTAAGCAATGTTACTTTTAAATCAATAAATCTGATCACTCTTGGATTGACTACCAAGTTCAGTGTGGTACTGCAGAACTTAACGGCCCTTTACTTTACCCTTGCATCTAATGGGAGTGCTGTTCATTCATTCTTGATAGCACTGTTGCCATTCATAGTCACCTACAAATTATTGAAAAAGCTGCTGAACTGTCTTCTGCTAAAGAAGCTGACAGTTCTCAGTGGTCATTGTTAACCAGTCTCTTTTCTGGTGGCTATATTTTAGTTGTTATAGTAATGCTACATTTCATTTAAATGGTTGAGATGGTTCAAGGTAGGACAGGACCTTGATCTCATAGTCCTATGCACGTGTGCTCTCTGCAGTAAATGAGATTATTATTCTTTGCTGAACTGTGTTGTGTGAAAGTGATTTTGCACCATAACAGTCACAATGAAGTACTTTTTCATGACTTCCTCTTAACCAGTTATGAAATAGCAGGGCTTCTAAGGAGTATTGGGATTCAGTATGGGATGGGGCATAAGTGTTCTTTATCCTCTTGTTAGCTTTGATTTGTGAGACACTGTCCTGCATAAGCTTTTTTAACCTTTATCCAAAAAACAGGGACAGGAGTTACTGTTTGGCTAACATGAAGTTGACCAGCATTAGTTTTACTCCATTGCCACTGAACGCCATGAGAAACTTTGCATTTATTTTTTATGCCTATCATAGCTGAACAGCATGCACTATTTTGCATCACACAGGTTCTTAGTTATTCAGTATTCATGTCTTACCCTTCACATGTCTGACTTTCTAAAAAGATGTGCAGTGCAGTTTTTGCTCACTGCTATCTATTAAAACTCAGCTTGTTATCTGGAGACATGATTAATAATTTAAATGCAGGTCTCTTGTGTCTTACATCAAAAATATACAAAACTGAAAGTCATTTTCGCAAAATTTTATCACTTGTATTTAGATACTTATAATGGTGAAGCGTACTGCAATGTCAAAGCAGCTGTCAAATGTGCCTTTGAGGTTATTCCAAGCATGACAGTTTGTTCCACTTGAATTCAAAGAGAAACAGTTCTGAAAAAGACAGTTAAAGTCTGCTCCAGTGTGCAAAGTTGTTATATTATTTTTAGACCTGTGCATGAGATTTGTATGTTTCATTATCTAAAATAGATGCCTTTGCTCCTGAATACAGTTCTAATGTGTCATATATAGTCATAGATTTATATTGTCACACATAGTACTTCAGACCATCTTTGGTTCTTGCATTCATCCTCACTAAATGTATTCCGAAATACATGTGTGAATTACATATTATCTGTAAAATGAACATACACTACATTTGAAAGAGTACATTTCACTCTACCATGTACCATTAGTTGCATATGAGTTTTTTGGTTTCCTTTTGCACCCAAAGTGTCAAATAATTGAACATGACACCTAGAACATCTAAAATAAGTTTTTGGAAAAGGTGGTCTTTATGCATTTTTTAAAATAAAAGTAAAATGTAAACCAATGGCATACATGCTAACTCATCCCCCCAAGCACACACACATTCATGCTCACCCCACACACACACATGCACGTGCGAGCACATACAGACACAAATGCACACACACACACACACACACACACACACACACACACACACACACACACACACACAGCAGTTGCAGATGCTTGTTATAGTGCTATTTAATTTTAACAGCACTCTAAAGCATATGTAAAGAAGGGAATGAGCTGTCTGAAGAGCAAGGTTGTGAAAACCATACTAATACTAGATCCTGTGGTGTAGCAATCTTGAAGTACATTAGAATAAGAAAGGCAGTATGGGGGTCTGTATCCAGGTCTGTAGCTTTCAGTGCATTAAATAAACATATAAAAAAATAAATACATTTGTAGATATGCATGCATGTATATACATGCATGCATACATAAATCAGTCATTCAGTCAGACAGATTTGCGCAAATGCTAGATGTTCATCATATAAGCTATACAAGTTATACCCTGTCAGGAGATAAAAAACAGCCAACTTCCAAAGCTCCAGGGCACCTTCAGTGCACACAAACTGTCAAGCAGTTCTAATTGAGCTGAGTAGAAGACAAGGCTAGGTGTGAAGCCCTCCAGAGCTTTAGTATCGCTGAAGAGTATGCTCCTCTGAGCCTTTCGAGGATGGATGGTTAGATTGTGCAGTTCCTTTGTTGGGCAGATAATTTTCCTTTGTGGGAAAATCTTTCCATTTAATAATTTTTATTATTATTGATATCCTCTTCAGGAAAGTTATTTTAAAACTAGGAGTTTGTGTTTTAACAGTCTGTCACAAGACTTCACTATAGTTTTACACTAGAGTGCTCTTTGTTCCTGTCAGCTTAAAAGATGTTTAAAGTAATTGAAAATCATTTTTCTATAGAGAAATTGTGTTTATTTTACTGTGTTGGGATGTAGAAGAGTTTTAAGTGCATTCTGGTGCATTTGTTAGTGAAAAGCTTAACTTTCAAAGACTTTATATTTTTACCGGTACTTTCTGTTTGTTTTCCCCAGGAAAAAGGTACCATTTTTGGATTAACCATGGAACAATCTGTCTATCCCATGGTCAATCCTTCTTCCAGCCACAAAAAGAGAAAGTTAAGTGGACAGCTTTTACTACAGTAGGCTAGTAATTTGCCTCAGCCACAGGTGGGTGACTCCTGTGGCCATTAGTTGTACCTCAGACCACTCACCATTTACACTGGATCCTTCAGGTGTAGCACCTACAGTCACTATGGCTATGAGTTATCCACATCCTCTGCAGTTGCTGGGGGTCCTCTCAGTGAACAAGTGGGAGAAAATATTGTTGGTCCTAGGACAGCGAACAGGGAAGTATTCCCTTTTTTGGCAGAATACTGTGCTTCCTCAGGAATGGGCAGAATATGTTGCTTTGTCAGCATATTGTGCCCATTCTTGAGGAAGCTTCTGCTGCCATTAATAATACTATTGGTCCCATGTTTCCTGTCAAAAAGAAACAGAAAAGTAAGCATGTATCTACTCCTCCTTAAATTTCTTTAGACAGTAGTTTAGTGCATCTGGCTCAGGGTTTAATTCAGTATATTGATCCTTCTTATAAAGTAGTATCAAGTAAAAGAAATGTAAAATATATCTCTTTTCCTGAAGAGATTCAAAATTCTGAATTTGGAGAGGAAAATGAAGGGATATATACAGGGTTTTGTCCTCAGAATTCTGATTCAGGCTCAGAGGAGAGCTCAGTTTCTGACTCTCCCTGTGTGTGTGTGTGTGTGTGTGTGTGTGTGTGTGTGTGTGTGTGTGTGTGTAGGGGGGGGGGGTCTTTCTAGAATGTGTCAATGTTTTCAGTGGGAGAATACTAAGGTTTCTCAGTCCCTAAGCAAATACTATGAGGAGTTACTGAAGGAATTTCCAGAATCTACACCCATTCCTCCATTTCTGTCAGCTTTGGTATGTGTGTGTGTGTGTGTGTGTGTGTGTGTGTGTGTGTGTGTGTGTGTGTGTGAGAGAGATGACTGCCTGTAATTTTCCTGACAGCCATCAGCCTCTAAAAAGGCAGATAGGATGTATAAAGTTGGTCAGTCTTTTACGTTTTCCCACAGTCTTCCCAAACCTGATCCTACCCTACTATTTCTGATAATTATGGAAAGATAATTGATAAGTATGGGGAAAGTGTATGCTTCTGCAACTCTGATTTTTTAGAATTTTGAATTGCCAGTATCATATATTACGTTTTTTTCCTGACTAATTGCGAAAGTATGAAGAATGTCTTATCTGCAATTTCTTCTTGTGAGGAAAATCTGCTTTAAGCAGTTTAATTTCTTCTATTGTTCAAGTCAGTACTTGTATACAGTCTGTGTATGACTCTGCTGATACTTCTTCAAGGGCTGTGGCCACTGGTACTGTTTTGAGGAAGTTTGCATGGCTGAGTTCTCAGAACCTCCAAGATGATGTTAAAATGAGATTTAAATTCTTCTTTGGCTAGAGATTTAGCTTTCAGCTCTTCTGTTGCAGAGGTAGTCAAAAAGTGTCATGAAAAGGGTAAACTGATACAAAGAATCTCTAAGACTTTTCAGCCCACCTTTTCCAAATTTTTCAAGGCATTCTGTAATTTCTCTTCCATATTTGAAAAGAAGCAAAAAAAAAAAACAATATCAACACAATGCAGGTAAACAGATGTTTAAGAAGAAATGGTAAGCAGCTTCCAAGAAGAATTCTGGAAACTGTCAAAACCAAGGACAGTACAATAAATCAGAATGACTAACCTGCTCTATTAGAAATGCACCATAGCCATAAGTCTAACTCCTCATGCATTACCTGCTTGATACACCTAAATCTAATATGCGACATCAACAAAACCTGCTGGAGAGACAGGTCTGTGGCCCAGGGGCTGCCCCATCTCTGGAATGGACTTTCCATACATGTCAGAGTACCTTGCTCCCTCTTCAAGTGGAACCTTGATGAATGGATGGGAAACTACAAATTTGTCCCAGGGGTTCCACCTTTGTCCCTCATTGACAGGGGTGACAGGTGCGGGAAGAGGGTTCTTTTTTGAGGATAAACTCTTGGCTAGGCTTGTAAGGGCCCCAGGGCTATTAGCCTAGTAACCTCCTATGATCCTATGATCCTAAGAGCCTTGTCCCCCCACTCCACCTCCATCCCCATCCTGGTACCCCTTTTTTCTTCCAGAAATGAATCTCCACTTTCCTCTTTGGCAACAGATAGTTTCAGACAAATGGGTTCCGAAGATCATTCATCAAAGTTACAAATAACAATGGGACAAAATTCCTCCTTTCCAGGGGAGGAATTCCTCAACCTCCAGGCCTGATTCTTTTGTTTCCTCTTCTCCTTTATTCCATGCTATCCCAGGGAGTGAAAGAACCAGTTCCCCTTTCCCAGGTGGGAAACGGGTTTTATTCAAGGATGTTATTAGTGCCAGAGAAGGAAAATGCTTGAAGTCCATTCCGGATCTTTCTTTTTTAAACCTGTTTATGATATTGCCCAAATTCAAAATGATGTCACTTCACAACCTCATTCAAGTTTGGTATTTCTTAAGGCATTTTGTGTCTGGATCACATCATCTGTTCTCTGCCTTACCGTTTGGACAATCCACTGCACCAAGAGTGTCCACAAAGTATCTAGCTCCATTTATAGCGTATTACAGGCTACAGGGTATCCACATTATATATACTGTGTTAACCTGGAACTTAGCATCTACTTTGTTAATTGTCTTAGAAACCTAATATTTTACTGATTGTAGAAGTATTGTAGTTTAAAGTATTTTACTGTATAAGCCTGTAAGCTGGAGTCTCTACTGTCATATCAAGTGTTGCAGTAACTGATTTTATTTTCTATGGTTTTTTTTCATTAGTACTGCCAAATGTACCCAATTTTAGCTGAAATGGCCCATACACCAGTTCAATTACCCAGTTATGAAATAAATAAATAAAATATAATTATACAGAGAGATAGGTAGTTAGATAAGTAAATAAATGCTCACTGCCCCAAACTCATAAATTTGTTGAACTCATGTACATCTAATAAATGGTTGAAAGTAAATGTTCGCAGTATGTACAGAAATACACAATGTATAGTCCACAACTCAGTACTGATGCAGCTTACATGGTGTTGTGTGGGAGTGATGTGATCAACACTGGCTGAGAATCATAAAACTGATGAGTAATTCATAATGATTGTGCAATGGAAAGATGTCTTAGAAAGGTATTATGTTGTTTCTAGACAGGCTATAGTTACAAATCAATATACTAATATTCACAGTGAATCCCATTATGAGGGCAATTTATTTACTTACAAGGAAATAGTACTGACCAAGATGTGCTCATCCTGCAGCACCCCCCTCCTCATCTTAACCTGCTAAATTAATGGGTTTACTCTAAAATCAGAACACTTACAGTACAGCATCCAGGTCAACACTAAAAGGGTTTCTGGACCAGTTTTCCTATTTTTATTACCAAATAGTAAAAATTAAATAAATAAATTGCATTAGAAAGAGTTTCCTTGTCTTTATGACTATGTACTTAGAAATACAATAAAATATGTCCTGAAAATGAGTGAATAAAAAGTACATTGAAACAGGTGTCATACCGCAATATTCCACAAGCTAATATATATGGCCATTTATATACACATGCATGAGCAATACAAAGTGGAGTAGATAGCATAGGATCATAGGAAGTTACTAGGCTAATGGCTGTAGCGCCCTTATAAGCCTAGCCAAGTTCTACCCTTATTTCCACAATCAGCACCTATTGCCCCTGTCCAAGAGGGACATAGGTGGAACCCCCAGGGTGAATTTATGGTTACCCATCCAATTGTCTAGATAGTGTTTGAAGAGGGCAAATAAGGTAGTCTGTTTGACATGAAGTGAGAGTCTGTTCCAAAGGTGTGGTAACCTCTGGGAGACAAATCTGTCTTTCCATCAGGTTCTAGTAATGTTACATACCAAGTTAAGGTCTTTAGAGCCAGTAACATTTGTAACATTTGACTTACAGATATACAGCATTTTCAGTAATGCAGGGTCAGAGATTGCCGTGTATGCAAGGCAGAGATTGCCTCTAGAAAGTAACAAAATGCAGGCTGTAAGTCCAGGAAAATAGAATGTCAACAAATATATAGATGGCAATCACATATGAACCACAATGGGACCAAGCAGCAGTACACATGGCAGAGCAACAACCCTGGCCATTAGCTGCATGAAATCATGTAAGAGGTACCTCAAGTCTGTACACAAGGCATCCTAAATACTCCCTTCATCGTTCACAGCAACAATGCCATCTGGAGTATTGTTTTGTTGGGCTGTTAATGTTCTTCTAGGGGTCATGTTCTTATAGTTCAACTTGTCTTTGGTATCATGGTCACCATTGATGGATCTGTGGAAAGAAATAACAAAATGAATACACAGAGTAACTTTTAACAAGTGAAAGTAAAATTTATAAATTTGTAATTTCCGTCACCAGCTGACTCATTGCATTTTTGTGCTGAAATTGTATTCCTGGGCCGAGTCTGAAAACTTTCCATTGGAATCACTATTCTATTCTTTTTAACAAATATAAATATGAATAAATAAATACATAAATAATAAAACATGTTTCAGCTGTAAGTCACCCTTATGCTTTTTAATGTCTAAACTGTAAGTCATTATGAGAACAGTGTTTCATTTTTAAAATTATTATTCTCATATGCCACTTTTTTCCCCTTATGTTTTAGGACAATATTTGGAAAAATATTCCTTTTTTTCTGCACCATATCTCCCTTCTGTATATTTATAAAACTAGTCTCTGTTTCTTTTTATATTTGTCTTTTTCTTTCTTTTTCTTTCTTTCTTTCTTTCTTTCTTCCTCTTTTTTAATGCTTTTTTGACAGGGTTAGTCCCACTGGGCCTTTGGTTACTTTTAAGGGGAGATCGGAGGTGGTCTTCTTACTAACTATGGGAAATATGGCCAGAGCACTGGGCAACTTCACCTAATATTTTCATTAGGGAGAGTTACTGTGTTTTCTCCAAGAAGAAATGGGGGGTGAAACCATAATGCAGCCTAAAGCAGAGAATGGAAGCACTTCAGAAAAATAAATATTTGGCAGTAATCATGATGGCAGCCTATTTGATGAATACATTTTTGGGCAAAATAAATTGAAGTTCTGTACTTTGCGCTGCCCATGGGTCTGTTTGTCCTACAAAATCTCATGTTTCTACAAAAAATGTCACACTTTGGGCATTTGAAAAGGTGGCAACTCTAGTGGTTAACTATATTAAAGTTGTATAAGTGTCAGAAAGGTGTGTTGCATTTATGAGATTTCACACCAAGACCAGTTTAGACAGTAATGGGGAACTGAGATAGTTTGGTATTTAGGAAGTGAAGCATTCTGCGATTGTAGTATGGATGACAACAAATAAAAGTTAAATTATAAATGTTTATAGGGGGTTCCAGAGAGACTAATTGGAGAAGAATACATTGTTAAATGATCAGTTGTTAGACTGACTGAGATATATGCTAGCACTTCAATGTAGGAAAGAAGTAATTAATGTGTTTAAGATAATTCAGCACTATTTAAGTGCTAATATTGATGTCATAATGATAGGAGACTTAAACTGTAATTTAAGACAAAAAAGAAAAAACTGAGAGATGTAAGGATATGTAGAGATATAATAGAATCACAAAGGAATATTTGAAGGGGTAGGCAATATACACATTGAAAAATGAATTTATAAATAGATATTAATTTGTGTAATACTTAATAGCTTAACAGAATGTGAAAATGGTGAAGATATAGTAGTGTTCCTGATCATTTTGCAATATGGTCTGTGTTTGGAAATAATGAAAAAAAAAGAAAAAAGAGGGAAAAGATTAAAAGGCTAGGAGTTTTACAGTATGTTTAATGTTATAAAGGCATAGAGAAGGATTATTTGAAGAAAATTTAAGTATGAGATAATTTGATGCAAATTGGAAGAAAGGTGGGCAGCATATAAACATAAAGATAAAAGCTGTAATCCGGATATAGAAAAATAATCACATTTACATATGAGAAATTTATGAAGAAATGTGTAAAGAATAAGTAAAAAGTTCAAATAAGTCAATACAATACAGAAAGCTGAGAGAGAAGTATAGAAAATCAATAAAATAACAGAAGGGTACAGTAAGAAGGCAAAAGTATTTAACAAAATAAAGAAAAGAAGAAACTCTGTTAGAAACGCTACATCTAAAGAAATCCCAATCCCTCCGCAGCACACCCTCCAGAGACCTCAACCTCATTACCACAATCAACAGAAGATGCTGGAGGGACAGGTTCATAACCCAGAGACTGCCCATGCTATGGAATAGACTTCCCATACATGTCAAACAGAGCATCTCACTGGCCCTCTTCAAGAGAAATCTTGATGAGTGGATGGAAAATAGAAATCAGTGGCTCTACTCAACAGAGGCACTGGGAACTAAGGTTGGGTGGCATGATGCCAGGGTAATCCTATGGGCTAGGCTTGTAAAGGCTCCAGGGCCATTAGCCTAGTACACACATATGAACCTATGTCCTTTTTAGGGAAAAATGACAAAATATAATGAAAATATGATGCAGGAGACAAAGAATGATGCAGGGAATACTGTTGTATCAAATGAAGAGATAATGAATATGGTAGAAAAATAACTGAAAAGCTATATAAAGAAGTTAGAGAGGGAAGGAAACAGAATCAGGAAGTAAAATGCATTGTTGAGGAGGTTAAGGAAAATGCAAACTGCGATTAACTTTGTAGAATTCAACATTGTAATAAGGAATGAAGAATATAATCAGTACCAGAGGTAGATTGAATAAATTAAACCTGTTATAAAGAAACAGATTATGGTGGAAGAAACATGGTTTTTACAAGTATTGAATGAATGATTAAATGTAGGGTGACAAGAAAAAAGGATATTTGCTTAGGAGTTGCTCAACTATTATGGGAGAAAGGGAAAGAGATCCTAAGAACTAGGGGCTAACATCTTTAGGATACATGGGTTATGAAATTATAATGTGTATTTTTTAAACAACATTTGAAGAATTTAATAAAGTGATAGTAGGTGAAGGTATATATGAAACTAAAAGAAATATTAAAGAGAGATGGTTTTGATAAAGGAAATTATGAATACTATAAAAGATAAATGTATGGTGGCAAAAGGCAGCTGGTTATGATGTGAAGAATTTATGTGTTAATGATATGCATAATGAAATAGAGGAGTTATTAAAATGTTACAGAGTTCAGAGAAAGATAATAGCATAGAAAAAAAAGGTTTATGAAAGGTTATATGCACAGCCATTACTAAATAGATGAAGAGGTCAAAGAAACACAGAGGAGCAAAACAAAATGCCCCATGAGTGGAGTATTGTTTGGTTTTGTAATGAATGGGGAAATGTAAATGGGTCTATATTGAATCAGCGAACACTTAAAAAAGCGAATGCTGATTCATCGACCCTATGTAAGCGAAAGCTTACAATCCCGAACACCTGGAACAGCAATTTTTTTCCCAGCCTAACATGAAAGCACTTCTGACCCTTCGGTTTTAATTTCTTCACCTCCATAAGTAACAAGTTTCGCACAACTGGTCACATTGAGTTGCTCACCAGTTCTCACCTTATCAAATGTGTCTGCTGACACAACATTACACTTTGAGCCAGTGTCCATTTTAAGCTCAGTGGATTTACCATTGATCTGGACAGTACAAAACACTTCATTAGTTGCCAGCAAATTTACTGCATCAACCTTTTCACCAATTACTGTTCCACCATCTATGTAGAAAGTAAAATTGCAGCCTTCTATATGATCAACTTGCTTTTTTGAGTGACCCTTCTTTATAATTATGTGAGGTTTCCTTGGTTTGTTAAACTTTTAAAAATGGTTCCATTTTTTACACATTGCTGACCGAATGCTAAGCATTTTTCCCTTTTAGACTCATAACTGGCACCACAATTGTGACAGTTAATAATAAAGCTAGATTTGTGTTTTGTTGACTCACCCTTGTACAGCACTGAGCATGTCCTTTTCTTGGAACTTGCTGGAAAACTACAGAATTTCCCAGGTAAACCCATAGGGGTTGGAGCTGCCATGTGCTTAGGCCTGCTCCTGCTAGCTACATGTTGCATGCTATCTACATTTGCTCTAGCACCTGCTGAAACCATACTTAGCTCTTGCAAGCATATGTGTGTGCCTTTCTGTAACTTCATGGATTTGACAAATTTCAATAGCTTTGCTCACTGTTAAATTACTGCCACAAAGCAAAATCTTTCTCACTGCAGCACTATTAATAGCACACACAGGCCTGTCCTTTATCAACCCATCTTTTAAGTCACCAAACCAACACATTTCAGCTTTTTTTCTCATGTCAGTTATATAAGCTGCAAATATGTTACCTGGTTTTTGATCTCTTGTGTAAAACAAATGCCTCTTTAATGTAATATTTGTCTGGGGTTACACATTTCCCTGAATTTGTGCTTTAAATACTTGGGGTCTTCCCTTGATACAGCCTGTACAACAATACAATGGTTTTCACCTTCTCCCTCATATACTGCTGGTTCATACACAAATTAATGCTCTCTTTCAATGGCCTCTGACCCAGCTAGGTTTAGCAAAATAAATACCCTGGTATTTGCATCTTTGTCAGAATAAGCTGCTTGTATGAAAATATCATACTCTTGCTCAAATAGTCTCCAGTTTTCTGCAATATTCTAATCAAACACCTATGGTGATGGTTTTCAAAATCCATCTACCATATTAACACATAACAGCAAATGCTTTTGCAGGTATGACACATATACATATGCCAGAAATTTATGGCAGTATTTGTAACTATGCCTAAAAGTACAACAAGCCTCTGAATAACTGAAATCTGTGAAATAAGTCTCTCGGGCACTGTAATACTCTTGAAATTACTGTACTGTAAAAGTCACTTATCATCATTGTAAGAAACATTTCAAAACAATGGCACTGTGTGAAAAATTGAGCAGAAAAAGCTCAGAGTAATAAACATTTCAAAGTAACTGCTTTACAAATAAACAGTACACAGCACACTGAAACTTCCCCAAAATGGCTGTACTTTCCTAAATAACTCTTTACAGTGCAAAACACACTTTAATGGTGGCACTTTGTGAATAGACATACCCAGTACAAGAAACTTTTCTAAATGGCTGTATTTTGACTGTACTTTACAAAATAGTTGCGCTTTGCACACAAACAAAATCTTGGGAATAAGTGCACAGTAATAAGCACACACTGTAAACACTTTTGCATACTATGAGATACTTCAAATAACTCTACTTATGCCCTGAATACAATGCAAAATAGTAGTTATGCCAAAACACAGTACTTTGCCAAAAAACATGCAGTCGCCTTGCTTTATTTATGCGTAATGTGCCCTTTTTCTCTTTATTACATTTATTTTGCTTGTTTAATCTTTTTCCATGCCCATTATACTTTTCTTATGTTTGTTTTACTCTAAACATGCCCATTTTGCGTTAAACATGCTCGATTTGCAATTCCGAGGTAAGTCCAAACCTCATGTGCTTTTCTGAAAATTGTTTTATGACATATATTAATTTTAAACATTTTGTTTAATTGATGAACCTTTTGTGCTTCCTGCTTGTTTAATAATGCAGTTTGTGCCCATGTAGTGCTCCGTTTTATCTTTTTATAAAATAAATAATTTGTGCAAATTTTCATTACCTTTGGTTCATTTCTGGCCCCTTTTCATACCTGTTTCTCTTAGTTTACCTTCACTGTTAACTCTGTACCTCATAGCTCTGAAAAGCAGTCTCTGGAATCCCAGTTCTGACACCATGTTGCTCATCTAGGCAGTATAAAATAGACGAGTCTTTGTGGGTTCTGTTCAGGCAGCTTTATTATGTACAAACACATAAGGATTGAGGCTTAATAACTTTAGCTTAGATAAACTTATAAACAAACTAGCTATTACACTCATACATGCTCACTCTCTGGCTGCACTCACAAAATGGCACTGAAGCTAGCATGTGCTGGCTATTTATATGCATGTGCCAACCTTGAAACACTTCTTAAAGGTACGACATACACACACTATTCTATACTTCACTTCCACCCAAAATGAATTTTTTGATACTCTCCACTCTCCTACATGTAAAAATCTCAGGGCACAGCTGCGTCCCTGGATACAGAAAGATAAACTATGATGAAAGGGAGAGGATCTGCATGGAAGGTCTAGAAGAAGAACCTTCTAATTTATCAAATACACTAGCCTTCCACATTTATAAAAAGTCAACTAGAAGACAGACAAAAATAATTTACCTTCCATAGTGCACACACATTCTTCTCTTTTTTAGGCAAGGTTCAAATGACAAATTCACCACCGTAACAGGAACAGGCAAGCAAAAACTGAGGGTGATGCTACTCAATGCTAGAAATCTAAATCTCAAAATGCACTCACTTGAGGCACTCCTTAAAATGGAGAACATCGATATCTGTGCAGTTACTGAGACCTAGTTCAAGGCTCCAGAGAGCACCCCTGCACTACCAGGCTATAACTCATACCACACTTTTAGGCCATGTAACCTGGACCGGAACACCAAAGGTGGAGGTGTGTCCATATTCATTACGGATATCCACACCTCCAGGCTAGTTGCTCAGCATAATGCAGCCGAGGTTATCCAAGTGCAACTAACTCTGGGCAAAACTGCAATCCAAATTGTAGCCCAGGATTCCCACTCCTCTTTTCTTGATGTACTGGAAAATATTAGGGTTCAACCAAACACCCTAATAATGGGCGATTTCAACTACCCCACCATTAACTGGGAAAACTATTCATGTACCAACTCCTTCGCTCAATGCTTTCTGGAATTCATAAACTCCAATGCCCTGGATCAACTTATCCACACCCCCACCAGGGGCAACAATATCCTAGATCTAGTCATCACAAATATGAGTGACCGGTGTTCCACACCTGAAGTAGATGCCTCATTGGTCCGATCTGACCATAAGCTAATTACCCTAGATATCCACATCCTGCCTCCACCCCCATTAAGGAATCTATGGTAAAAAATTTCTCCAAAGTCAAAGTCAACTTCATGCTTCTTAAGACAGAAGAGGTGAACTTCATGACACCCATGCAGATGGACAATACAGTTATGACTACTGAATCCTAAATAATTGCACTTTATAAGCACTTACATGAGTGCATGGATTGTGCTATCCCAAACAGAACCAAGACACTATCCTCCAAAAAAAGGAAGCCAATCTGGTGGTCCACTGCCATAAACAAACTGTACAACAGATGGAAGAAACTTTTGCAAAAGAGAGTAAAATCCCACGAGTGGAGGAGTTCCCTGGTCAGCCTCAGTAAGAAGCTGCGATCCCTGATAAAATCCTCCAAAGCTAGTTATGAAAACAAAATTGCCAGTGATTCTAAAGACAGCCACAAAGCATTCTATAGCTATGTCAAGAATCTCAATGGCAACACTCAGATCTGCTCTGAGTTACAGCACAATGGCACTAAATATACAGACCCAACTGATATTGCCAACATCCTGGCAGATAGGTTCAGTGCTAACTTTACCCCCCATCACCCCCTAAAGAGCCCATCTCTATACTGGAAGAATGCAAAGTTCCTGTAATCATGGCTGCACAGGTAAAAACCACACTCTCCAAAGCCAAGAACACAGCATCCATGGGACCAGACAACATCCCAGGCTACGTTCTACATGAACTACAAAACGAACTGGCACCCCACCTAAGTACCATGTTCAATCATAGCCTCACTTCAGGCTTTGTGCCTGCTGAATGGCGCACAGCAACGGTTATCCCACTCCACAAAGGGGGAGCCACCACGGACCCCGGGAACTACTGCCCCATTAGCCTGATGAGCCTGGTCTGCAAGGCCATGGAACATATCATCATGGAACTTAGAAAACAAAGACATTGGTAATCTCCAAACTCTGGGTCCCACCCAGTTCAGGTTTGTAAAAGGCAGATCATGTCTGCTAAACCTGATAGACTTCTTTGAAGCAGTCACCAAAGCCGTAGACAAGGGTAAGGTGGTTCACACAGCCTATCTAGATCTTGCCAAGGCTTTCGACACCATCCCCCACTCTGGAATTATAGATAAACTCACTAAACTAGGTATAAATCCCTATGTCACAAGATGGGTTACCAACTGGCTCACTGACAGAACCCACACTGTGAAAGTAGCAGACTCCAAATCCGACTTCAGACCACTGACAAGTGGAGTACAACAGGGTTCAGTCCTGTGTCCTCTCCTGTTTGGTATCTACTTCTCTGAAGTACAAGCTAACACAGAAGGTCTTTGGCTAACGAAGTTTGCAGATGACTGCAAACTAGGAGCCATAATCGAAACTCCTAATGATGTGGACATCCTACAAAAGGGCCTCACTGAGACAGATGCCTGGTGTCTAAGCCATGGCCTCAAGCTCAATGCCAAAAAGTGCATTGTCATCCCCTTTGGTAAAAGTCTGTACCCATGAACTACAACATAGGCGGTAGTATACTTAACACCGAAAGTGTGATAAGAGACCTTGGGACACAGGTGGAGAGTAGTCTCTCCTTTGATAATCACATTGTCACAGCAGTCAGGAAATCCTTCTACGTGGCACACCTCATCACAAATGGTTTCTCATCCAGAAAAAAAAGAGGTCATTGTTCCCCTCTACTCATCACTCACTAGACCCATTATAGAGTACAATGCCCCTTTTGGTATGTACCTCACAAGACATCTACAACAACTGAAAAGGCCGCAGAAATACCTCACAAAGAGGATTACTGGCCTCAAACAGATGCCTTATGCAGACCGTCTCAAAAAACTCCAGCTTTACTCCGTCGCATATCACCTACTCAGAGGTGATCTCTGCCTAACATACAAAGCTATGTCAAACCCAGAGCTGTTGGACATGCTCCACTTAAAGAAATCCCAATCCCTCCAAGCTACACACTCTAGGGATCTAAACCTTGTCACAACAATAAACAGAACATGCCAGAAGGATAGATTCCTGTCCCAGAGACTTCCCATACTCTGGAATAAACTACCTATCTATATCAAACAAAGCTCCTCATTAGCACTTTTCAAGAAAAATCTTGATGATTGGATGGGAAATAGGAAATTCACCCCGGGGATCACATCTGTGGCTCTGCTCGACAGTGGCACAGGAAAATAATTTTCTTGGGTGGCAAATGCCAGGGTACCTTTTTGGCTGGGCTTGTATAGGCCCCAGGGCCGATAGCCTAGTACCTACCTATGAACCTATAAAAAGGAATAAAACAACTAGTAGGACATGTTACTGATTCCTCACATACTGAAATACGTGGTAATGGCAGCTTTGTAGAAGATTGTAGGCACTTTGTAATTACAATTATACAACATTTAGCAGGTACTTTTCCAATGCCTACACCTAAAACTATCCCTCCAGGATAAGACAATAATTATATTCCACAGCTATACTCTGTGTTGACATATTCTACTATCTTCCATTTCTGCCACATATCGGTTAAAGACACCAAGGCTGTGAAGCATGCTACTTTTTACTTTCCATAGAAAAGTAGGCAAAAAAAATCACTAAACCCCTTACACATATATTCAGCTTGCTCTCACATCAGTTACAGTAGTACCAACTCTCAAGTACCCAATCAAAATACACCCTCCCAAAGTTATCTTCTCCCAGTGACCTTAAAGAGTACAGACCCATTTCTAATTGCAATATATTTGAAGAAGCCATTGCACAAATAGTTATTTGTTTACATAAATTACTATTGTCTATTCTTTGATGGTTTGTGCAGTGCCTTCAGCAGCATAACTACTCTTCTCACGGCTAAATATATACTTTATACTTACTTCAGTGATGACCTTGTTACAGCTGGTCTCTTCATAAACATAGCTTATATAAATCACAATCTACTGCTTAATAAACTCAAAGAATTTTACTTTGGAAAACTGCAATTGCTTGGTTTTAAAGCTTCATAAAAGACAGAACCTTATAAGTCCATGTCAATAACTCATTTTTGAAGAACAAAATTCTCTGTATTGGAACCCCCTCAAGACTCCATCTTAGGCATATTGCTTTAACAGTTAATAGGTGATTATTAGACTAATGATTCCAATGGCCATTTTTAAGCCTACCCTTGCTTCCCAAATGAATCTAAAAAGTTTTGATACTCTTGGCCTCCGAAAGACATGCATGAATGGATGTGCCTTCGCTGAAGGTTGAGCGTCGGGCTGGCAACTCAGCACCATAAAAAAAAAAATCTACTGCCAATCATTAGCGGACTGGAGTTCCACTGTGGTGACCCCTAACCGGGAAAAAGCCGAAAAGACAAACAACGTAGACTTAGGCATGGGTGGTCAAGCATTTCTAGGCTGGCTCTATCTACTAGGTACATGGGTGCCAAAGCAGGGATAAATTTCCAATTTCATTTCCACTGATCCATGTTACTTCTATTACCAGTTTCCTGTAAAGCTATAAGAAAAAATATGCTTCTCCCCAAATTACAAAACAACCTGACATTATTACCTTTACACTCATCCTACAATACACAAATGCTTCAGGTAGTCATAAATGAAATATGCAAATTTATACTCTTGGCAAACACATGAAAGCATCACTTTGACTTGACCAGGGCTTACACTGGCTCCTACTTCTAAGCAGGGATACCCCTCTCTTAAGTTTTCCGTTGGTCAAAATATTAAACCGAGAATACTGCCCACTATTTAGACTGAAGCTTCCTTTTAGAGATCAAGTTTACACACTCTGAAGTAGTCAAAATGATAGCCTGACTCTAGTCCAGCCATAATTCAAGACACTAGAGGTGAAGGAGCATTCTCCATACTAGGGCCTGTCATCTGTAATCATGTCCCAAATGAAGTAAAAAATATACAAACCCTAGAGGACTTTAAATCTGAAATAAAAGAACACATCCTCAGTGACACCACATGCATACACAAGTTATCCAAAATAGTGGACAGTACAGAGCGTGTGGTTAATATTTTCACAAGCCTGTAAGTAATATTCTATACTTCTACCAGTTGATTAATGGAGCTGTCCATTAACAATTTGAATATTTTATATGTAGTTAAATGTGTATATAACCCCATTTGCTAATTTCAATGTTTTCTGCATAATTATTGTACTAACTTTAAGAACAAGTATGTGTCTTTATGTATTGCTCTTTGAGCCTGGGTCATGGCTGAAGAGGATCAAAAGACTTGCACACTTACATGATACAAAAATAGGAAGTAAAAAATTCATCAGTCTGGAAAGATCTTGAGTATTTTTTTTAATTTCCTGTTGCTATGATCCATAGAAATGGGTAGAGTGTTCGTCATATGGATAATAGTGTTTCAGCAAGACACTGCTGTGCAAGGATGTGGACAGGGTCATATAAGACATCATTTCACTTACAGCACTGCAATTCTGAAGACTGGAAATTTCAACACATAATATTTGTTTAATATAATGACCCATGTTTTTAGATGCTACTCGCAAAATCAAAATGAGTCCAAAATGATTCAGGTCTTTCTTTCTGGCAATATTCTTAGGGAACTACAGTTATTGACATCAACAGATTGACAAAATTAATTCCATGGCTCAGGTGTGTTACCTTGATAAAAAATTATCCAGGACACTTCAGCTATTATCTAATGATGGTTTGAGGATACCCTTTAAGGCAAATGGGGGCAAATCTGCAATGACTAATTTTCAATTTATAAGGAAATAGTCAGGAAAGGGGGAGTTTCTTAAATAGGTGATACTAATGAGTATAAACGCTGTATGAATTCTTACTGGCATGACAGTTAATTCTCTCTCTCTCTCTCTCTGTCTCTCTGTCTCTCTGTCTCTCTCTCTCTCTCTCTCTCTCTCTCTCTCTCTCTCTCTGTCAGATAACTGCTGCTAACGTAAACTACAGAGACATGGATAATGGTTAACTACTTGTCATTTCGGTTTGACGTTGTCCTATTAATTTTATTACTCATAAGATCCTTCTGTATATATCTACACTGCTGCTAACGTAAACTACAGAGACATGGATAATGGTTAACTACTTGTCATTTCGGTTTGACGTTGTCCTATTAATTTTATTACTCATAAGATCCTTCTGTATATGTCTACACTGCTGTTAACGTAAACTACAGAGACATGGATAATGGTTAACTACTTGTCATTTCGGTTTGACGTTGTCCTATCAATTTTATTACTCATAAGATCCTTCTGTATATGTCTACATCATAATGAATGCATTCATCTGCTCTTCCAAGCTGGGATGGAAAATTAGGAATGCTGAGTGAGTTAGCCTTGTCATTGCTTTCAGCTCATCCACTGGAGTTGTTAATGAAGAACTCTGAAGGCAAGAGCCATAAACAGTTGCAAACTCATGGGGTATCCAGAGGCCCAAGAGTGTTTGCAAGGTAGAGTTTTTTGTTATACTAAGTGACAGAGACACAAGTATGATTAAACATACTGTTAGATTACCTAAATATATTTTCCCCTTGGAAGTAAAAATAAATCAAGTGAGTGTCCAAACAGGATTTAGAAATTTAAGGCAATTTGTGTGGAGTTTGAAGTTTCTCTGGTCAGTACAAAGACTGAGTATTTTTTTCATTTTGTAAATCCTTTGTAGGGTCTGAGATTTATTTGTGTGTAAAGAGGTGTATAATTTGCTTAAGCAAACAGGGAAATAAAACAGTTAAAAAGAGCACTTTAGAAAGAAACACCATGCTGCTGAGTGCAATTCTTTAATTCCACAATAAAACAACATACAGCCAGACAATAAACCACATGAACACTCACAACTTTAAAATTACGTTTTCATCACTATAATGACTTCATCAGGAAAATAATTTGCTGAAGCACAAGTTCTTGGAATATATTGGAAGAAGTCAATGGAGAATGATAAACAGTATGCCTAAAGATGGTGGATGATTGAATGCATATGAATGAAAACAGACTTTGTTTTTCATGATTTCACTCATAAATTAAGTATATGTTATGGAGATACCCAGTATTTGACTTATTTTTGTCTGTATAGCTGCAGTTGTAGTTAGTATATTTGCTACAACACTGCACATTGGGCAAACTGTGATATTGCTTATTTCTTGAGGTTTCTCTTTCGTTTTGTTGTTATAGACTAGTTCCACCTGTTACATGGATTTCCATACTGCTTTATTACAAGATTGGATATTTGCAGATGTCAATGGTGGTCCTGCAATTAGGTTTTGAATGTTCTCATTCTCCTGCTTACATCTAGCATTTTCTATCTGACTACCGAAAAACCAGAGAAAAAGATGAATCAGGATGTTGTTTAGATATGATAATATTTTTGCAGTGGTGTATGATGGCGGGAGACATTGGAATTAATTTCAATGGGGTATTGGAATGAGCTATTTTAATCTGATGCTCTTGGACTGTGTTTTTGGCTTGGAACCTTATTGGGCATTCTACAGATTAGCATTGCTTTTATTACCATGAGCTTGTGAAAAATTAAAAATGTTGTTTATTGCATATGTCACAGCAATAAATGCAATATACACTCTGCGTACTAGCCTTAAATAGCCTTTCATAGGTTCATGGGTTCATAGGTAAGTACTAGGCTATCGGCCCAAGGGCCTAAGTAAGCCTAGCCAACAAGGTTCCTTGGCTTACACCACCCAAGAAAGTTAATTTCCTGTGCCCCTGTCGAGTAGAGCCACAGAAGTGATCCCCAGGGTGTATTTTCTATTTCCTAATGAGGAACTTTGCTTGACATAGATGGGCAGCTTGTTCCAGAGTATAGGAAGTCTCTGGAATAGGAATCTATCCCTCCAGCATGTCCTGTTTATTATGGTGACAAGGTCTAGGTCCCTACAGCGTGTAGCTCGGAGGGATTGGGATTTCTTTAGGTTTAGGATGTCCAGCAGCTCTGGGTTTAACATAGCTTTATATGTTAGGCAGAGATCTCCTCGGAGTAGGCGATATGCTACAGAGTAAAGCTGGAGTTTTTTGAGACAGTTAGTGTAGGGCATCTGTTTGAGGCCAGTAATTCTCTTTGTGAGTTACTTCTGTGGCCTTTCCAGCTGCTGCAGATGTCTTGTGAGGTACATTCCGAAAGGGGCATTGTACTCTATGATGAGTCTAATGAGTGCCGAGTAGAGGGGAACAATGACCTCTTTTTTCCCTTTTGTGATGAGGTGTGCCACATAGAAGGATTTCCTGACTACTGTGGCGATGTGATTATCAAAGGAAAGACTACTGTCCACCTGGGTCCCAAGGTCTCTTATCACACATTCGGCATTAAGTAGACTGCCGTTTATGTGGTAGTTCATGGGTACAGACTTTTTACCAAAGGGGATGACAAGGCACTTTTTGGCATTGAGCTTGAGGTCATGCCTCTGACACCAGGCATCTGTCTCAGTGAGGCCCTTCTGCAGGATGTCCACATCATTTGGGGACTTGACTATGGCTCCTAGTTTGCAGTCATCTAAGAACTTCATTAGCCAGAGGCCTTCTGTGTTAGCTTGTACTTCAGAGAAGTAGAGACCAAACAGGAGAGGTCCCAGGAATGAACCCTATAGTACACCAATTGTTACTGGTTTGAAGTCAGATTTGGAGTCTGCAGCTTTTACAGTATGGGTTCTGTCAGTGAGCCAGTTGGCAACCCATCTTGTGATGTAGGGATTTATACCTAGTTTAGTGAGTTCAGCTATAATTCCAGAATGGAGGATGATGTTGAAAGCCTTGGCGAGGTCAAGATAGGCTGTGTGAACCACCTTACCCTTGTCTATGGCTTTGGTGACTGCCTAAAAAAAGTCGATCAGGTTCAGAAGGCATGATCTGCCTTTCACAAACCCGAACTGGGAGGGGGTCCAGAGTTTGGAGGTTACCAATGTCTTTGTTTATGAGTTCCATGATGATACGTTCCATGGCCTTGCAGACCAGGCTCGTCAGGCTAATAGGGCGATAGTTCCCAGGATCAGTGGTGGCTCCCCCTTTGTGGAGTGGGATAACTGTTGCTGTGCACCATTCACTGGGCACAAAGCCTGACGTGAGATTATGATTGAACATGGTACTTAGGTGGGGAGCCAGTTCGTTCTGAAGTTCATGTAAAATGCAGCCTGGGATGTTGTCCGGTCCCATGGATTCTGTGCTTTTGGTTTTAGATAGTGCAGCTTTTACCTGCATAGATGTGATTACAGGGACTCTGCATTCTTCCTGTATAGATATGGGCCCTTTAGGCGGTGAGGGGGGGTAAAGTTAGCACTGAACCTATCTGCCAGAATGTTGGCAGTCGGTTCTGTAATTGGCATGCCGTTGTGCTGTAACTCAGAGCAATCTGGGTGTTGCCACTGAGATTCTTGACATAGCTATAGAATGCTTTGTGGTTGCCCTTAGAATCAGTGGTGATTTTGTTTTCGTAGCTAGCTTTGGAGGATCTTATAAGGGATCTAAGCTTCTTACTGAGGCTGACCATGGAGCTCCTCCACTCATGGGATTTTACTCTCTTTTGCAACAGTTTATTCCTTCTGTTATAGAGTTTGTTTATGGCAGGGGACCACCAGATTGGATTCCTTTTTTTGGAGGATAGGGTCTTGGTTCTGTTTTGAATAAGTGCTGAGCACAAATAAGCAAATTCAAGTGCTAAAACTAAGAATCTGTACCTGGATCTTGCGGTAGATAGGCTACCTAGTGCTTACCACTCCCACTGATAAGCTAGAATGCTTCCCTCCAACACAGAAAGGCTTGGGGGGCTCAGAAGCTTACAAACAATCCTGGATACAGCAAATCTGTGTCTGGACTAGACTAGTTGCAGGAAAGGTGGGAAACAAGCACAAACATGGGCTTTTAAACCAGAAAGTTGAAAGAGATGGAAAAACTGCCCAAACGGCCAATAAACTACAATTTCTGGACCAGAAACCACTCTTGTGGTAGATAGGCTACCTAGTGCTTACCACTCCCACTGATAAGCTAGAAGGCTTCCCTCCAACACAGAAAGGCTTGGGGGCTTACAAACAGTCCTGGATACAGCAAATCTGTATCTGGACTAGACTAGTTACAGGAAAGATGGGAAACAAGCACAAACATGGGCTTTTAAACCAGGAAGTTGAAAGAGATGGAAAAACTGCCAAACAGCCAATAAACTACAATTTCTGGGCCAGAAACCACTCTTGTGGTAGATAGGCTACCTAGTGCTTACCACTTCCACTGATAAGCTAGAAGGCTTCCCTGAAACACAGAAAGGCTTGGCAGTGCTCAGAAGCTTACAAACAGTCCTGGATATAGCATATATGTATCTGGACTAGACTAGTTACAGGAAAGGTGGGAAACAAATGCATAAACAGACTTTTAAACCAGAAAGTTGAAAGAGATGGAACAACTGCCAAATGGCCAATAAACTACAATTTCTGGGCCAGAGACCACTCTTGTGGTAGATAGGCTACCTAGTGCTTACCACTCCCACTGATAAGCTAGAAGGCTTCCCTCCAACACAGAAAGGCTTTGGGGGCTCAGAAGCTTACAAACAGTCCTGGATACAGCAAATCTGTATCTGAACTAGACTAGTTACAGGAAAGGTGGTAAACAAGAGCAAACACAGTCTTTTAAACCAGAAAGTGGAAAGAGATGGAAAAACTGCCCAAATGGCCAATTAACTACAATTTCTGGGCCAGAAACCACTCTTGAGGTAGATAGGCTACCTAGTGCTTACCACTTCCACTGATACGCTAGAAGGCTTCCCTCCAACACAGAAAGGCTTTTGGGGCTCAGAAGCTTACAAACAGTCCTGGTTAGAGCAAATCTGTATCTGGACTAAACTAGTTACAGGAAAGACAGGAAACAAGCTTAGAATTTTTTTTTTTTTGGAAAGTGGGAAGGGAGAAAGGAGAAACAGAAGATAATTCAAAATTAAGGACCTAAGTGGCTTTCCCTTCACAAATGTTCTCTCTGTATTACGTAGAATGAGCTAGTGATACTAGACTGGAATAGAGCTGGGATAGAGCAGAACAGATGGAACTGGTAGGAGTGTCTGAAGTCAAAGTATGATCTCACTGTACTCGGTTGAGTGAGCAAATGAGATAGACCCAGGAGGAGTGTTCAAACACAAATTTACAGGAGGGGCGGGCAATTCCAAAGCCACCAAGATTAATACCAGAGCAAGAACAGGGAAGGCATTTGGGAAACTAACTGCAGAGACAGAGAGAGACCGCAGTATTCTATGAAACAATTAAATAGAAAAATAAGTAACTACAGAGAGGCACATACCACAATATTCAATGAAACAATTAAATAGACAAAAAAATAAAATGCAGTACAATCGTTAACACTGTAAGTTTGTATTTAACTCAGCTAGTAATGCAGTTGATTGTAGGTATGTAGCAGAAGCCAAACAACTCAGATATTGGGCAGTAATAAATTCAAAGATATGTGACTAACACTTATAAATACAGAGAAACCCTCTTGGCTAAGAGTTTAACACTTAATATCAATGAAGTGAAACACAATAGCCCCCACTAACTGCAGAGACAGAGAGAGACCACAGTATTCTATGAAACAATTAAATAGAAAAATAAGTAACTACAGAGAGGCACATACCACAATATTCAATGAAACAATTAAATAGACAAAAAAATAAAATGCAGTACAATCTTTAACACTGCAAGTTTGTATTTAACTCGGCTAGTAATGCAGTTGATTGTAGGTATGTAGCAGAAACCAAACAACTCTGATATTGTTTTACAGTATTTATGTATTTTTTTCTTTCGAATAATGTGCTAAGGATTTCTTTCTTTTAATTGTATAGTGATTAGGTAATAAACACTTTAATAAACTGAAAGTGAAGTTGATAACTGTGAAAGAGTTTTAGAGGATAGTTGACCTTTTTAGTTCTTCATGAAAAACATTCCCATATTTATTAAGCAGCTGCCAGTAAAATGGCTATCCTACCATAATCCATCTGTGTGTTAAAGGATCCTGACAAACAAGCTTAGTGAATTGTGATTATGTGATTAATTAAGCATGTCAGATGGGTGGTCACATGTCATATCAGACAGACAAACAATCAGTAATGTCAGTTATACACATGTTTTGGGTGTGGGATTGTGGGGGAAACAGGGCATTGCATTTTATTTTCAGGGTCAGTGAATTCTGCAGTAGCATCAGAAGGATTGTTAAAAAAGAGTCACAAGAAGGCTACAGACTTAAGTGTGACTTAGATGACCCTAGTTCAGCAAGCAGTGTGAATATTGGGAAAGCCTGTAAAGCAGTGTGGGACTGAGCTGACAATGCTTACTCACTCACTTACCCCCCACTGGGTCAATGGGAATGGTTCAGTCCACTGAGTGCTGTTACTCCATGGTGATGGCAGTTTAAGGAAGGCAGAACTGTTCTACAAGCATAGTGTAAACCATGTGATTAGAGAAAGAGTGTTGTTTGCAACACTGTAGGTTACAGGATCTGTTTGAGTTTATCACTTACAGAAGGAGGATATAGGAGGCCCTACTATGGCATGACTATAAACATTAGCTACCAGGGAAGGGGGAGAATCTAAACAAAGAAAATACTTCATTCTCATGGATGATGGCCACAAAATGCTAGACTTGAGCCCCCTACTATAGACTGTAACATTAGACACCATGATACATCATCACCACCAGAAGAAGAAGACTCTTTCAGGGGGTCACATGACTTGGTAATTTCTAGAGGAATAGTTAAAGAATGCATCTACAAGGTTACAGAAGAGACATGGTGGTCAAGGATCTGTGGGGAAAAAAGGAAGCGCAAAATGAGCAGTACACTACTGGGAGTCTTCAGAAAAACAAAAATCAGCAAAATCTCTCAGAATTTAACAACTATATCAAGTACTTGTTTCATCAGTGTATGACTGTATAAAAATGCTCCAAAATTTATAAAACAAATATAAATGAAGTAAGTAGTCAGAAATGTAATAAAACACTAGTAATAACTGTTAGTTGCTGATGTCTAAATCTCAGCTTTCGTGCCATATTGAATATAGCTTAAATGCCAGGGTGGATATAAGATTATAATACATTGAATACATTACAAATATAGTAGATATAAGAATATAACAGAATGATAATACTGTACATACCAGGGTGAATATAAGATTTTATACATTGAACATGTCTTACATACCAGGGTAGATATAAGATTGTAATAGATAAATAATGCCATTATATATCAGGGTGAGTATAAGACTGTAATATAAAGAACATGCCTTACATATAAAGATAAATATAAGATTGTAATATATTGAATATACCATACATACCAGGGTGAATATAAGATTATAATAGACTGATAATACTTTACAGTCTTATACTCACCCTGGTACATAATACATTATACATACCTTACATGCCACAGCAGATATAAAATTGTAATATTTTGAATACTTTACAAACAAAGGTTGATATACAAATGTAATAGACTAATAATACCTTACATACCATGGTGAATATAAGATTGTTATACATTGAGCATGCCTTACATACCGGGTGGATATAAGATTTTAATATACTGAGTATACCTTACAAACCAGGGTGGATATAGATTGTAATATATTGATAACACCATACATACCAGGGTAAATATATTAAATTCAGGCACACTAAAAATATATTTCATACCAGGGTGGATATAAAAAAATTGCAATATATTGTTCATGCATTACATACTAAGGTTTAATATAAGATTGTAATATATTGAACATACCTTACATAGCAGGTGAATATAACATTGTACTGTACTGAACGTACCTTATATACTAGGGTGAATATAAAATTGTAAGAGGCTGAACAGACTTTATATACCAACCAGGGAGGATTAAATATTGTAATAGACTGTTAATACCTTACATACCAGGGTGAATAAAAGATTATAATAGACTGTTAATACCTTACATACCAGGGTGAATAAGTGATTATAATAGACTGAACATACCTTACATAAAGGTAGATATAAGATTGCAATACAGTGAACATACCGTACACACCAGGATGGATATAAGATTGTAATATATTGAACACACCTTACACAGCATAGAAAATATGACACTGTAATAGACTGAACATACCTTAAATACCAGGGACCATATAAGATTGTAATACATTCAACATACCTTACATACCAGGGTGGATATAAAATTGTCAATGGCACTGCCATGGTGCTTCTATATAAAACAAAATTATAATTATACTAAATTCCCACCCTAGCTATTACTAGTATAAAACTGTAAGCAAAGAAATGAAAACCTATGTAAATAACCATCACTATTACTACTCATAACTTATCTAATAAATTTGTTAAACATTTATTCTTTACTTCTGCCTGATGTTTAGAATCTACTCCTAAAATTCTTTTCATTTTTGCAACATAGCTGCATTCACACCAATCCACATATATTAAATCATGTATTGTAGTGTGAAAATTTCAGCACTTGGATAGCTTACCTATACTTTGAGGTCTACAGAACTGTTCTTTTTATAAGTTTCATTTTATGCACTATGTGATTTTTTTCTTTTACCACATGTAACGGTGATGTAGCTGAAACATTTCATGGTGGTTTGCAACTAAGACTTTATCAGTCTGTTCTGGCAATTTAGGAGTAAACAAAAAAGAAAACAGCTTACACTTGCAGTGTAACCAACAGCAGCAAAACAGTGGAAAGTAAATAAGAAACAGCCTCAGTTAATCACAGCAGGAAAAAGAAAAATAACAAAATGGGCTAATGTTTTGAACACTAGCAATAATCCTTTGCTGCAGAATGGAATTTTAACTCACTCTGTTCCAGAGATACAGCATGAGAGTGTGTATGCAAGCTTTCATGAGAAGTACCGGGCACTGGAAAATAAACTACACAAATATAAGCACTTACAATGGCAGCACTTTCACTTTGAGGCTTCCTTGCAGCACAAAGGTGTACCGAGAGGTCTCAGGGTGCTCACTATGCCTAGTTATGGACAGACTTTTCCAAGGCTACTTAAAGACTGGCAACTCTTGAATCTTGGACTTAGTGCACAATATATGTAGCTCCGTATTAAGTTTTTTTCTGCCACAAAAAAATGAACTGCAAGAAGAAATAAATAACTTGCAGAATGAGATACTTGACAGCTATTCAGAAGATGTAATAGGAGAGAAACTTTGTGATAATATTTTATCATATGAGAAGTGGCTACAGGCAACTAAAATTCAGAAAT
This sequence comes from Protopterus annectens, assembly GCF_019279795.1. NCBI lineage: Eukaryota > Metazoa > Chordata > Ceratodontiformes > Protopteridae > Protopterus > Protopterus annectens. The sequence goes on along the minus strand of NC_056735.1, from coordinate 1,769,002,357 downwards.
TGCAGAGAGACATCAATGTTTTCAAAAAAGGGGCATTTTTTTCTTGGCCCAAGAGCAGAAATGCTACTGATTTGCAGCCTGTAGATCAGGAAATGAACAGAAGGGTTGAACAACCAATAGAAGCGTTGAGGGAAGTACCAGCGTCTAATGTTGTAACGGAGGCACCAAATACATTGGCTATTAATGCTAGTGACATTACAAGTATGCAAATCAAACCCACTGAGTCCACACAGTCAGTACAAGTGATTCATAGTGCCAGTGCTAATAATCTCTCTAATGAAAGAGTTGTGAGACTGCGGATTGTTGCATCGGGTTCTATAGAGGCCGAGCAGTCAGAAACACACATGCAATCAAACAGAATTTTTTTTATTAAAAGACCCGCTCCCTATACGAGAACACTCCAAGAGCAAAGGGAGGAGAAGGAGACTGCAAAGACTACATAGCACCAACACTTCAGACAGCCAGGAATGGAGATGGAAGAGACAGGTTTAGTAATAAACATTTCATCTTATTCATTACCTGATACTCAACTTTCTGTACTGTCAAAAGGTCTTAATTTTATACCTGCCAAAAGAACAGATTTGGTGAAGGTGTTGAAATGTCTAAAGTTGTTTGGCTATAATTTTAACTTAAAAGTTTTATTTAAGGAAGAGACATCTATGTATGAGGTTTTTAAAAAAACAAGTACTTTCATTCCACCCTCACACCCTATGGTAGAGACTTTCATTGGAATGTGTGAGAAACAAATTAAAGAGAAATTAGCTGGACAAGGTAAAGGTAAGTTTTATAACATGTCAAAGGCTGAACACGATGCACTACATGAACTAAATATAAAATCTAGTGCTGTTATTAGACCAGCTGACAAGGGAGGGGGGGGGTTGTGGTCTTAGACAAAGACCTCTACTTACAGCAGATGAACATTTTATTAAATGATGTTGCCACATACTTCAATGTATCTGGTTCTACTGTGAAAGGGATTATTGAGAAGGTCTCTTTTTTGGTATTTGATGTACTGATTACCAATTTGATTAATGAACCTTTATTTGAATACTTTAAAGTAGAATATCCATTAATTCCTAACCTGTATGGACTGCCCAAAGTACATAAACATCTGAATATACCATCTATGTGTCCTACAGTATCCAGCAAGGGCTGGGTGACTGAACCTCTATCTATTTATGTGGAAAATAATCTACATCCCTTTCTAGATCAATGTGTCACTATATTGAAGGACACTAAGGTATGTGTACAGACTTTATATATACAAACATGTAACTTACATACTGATTATTGGTTTGTGACCATGGACATAGAATCTTTATTTACCGTCATTCCCATTGAATGGGGAATATCTAGTATCAGGAAGTTTCTGAATGGTAAGAATTGGAATGACAGGAAGGTTTCTCTTATCTCTACACTGTTAGAATTAATACTTGACAATGATGTTTTTACATTTAATAATGAATTTTACGTGCAGAGGGTTGGCGTAGCTATGGGCACACCATGTGTGAACAGCTATGCCAACCTTTGCTTATTTCAATGGGAAATGGACTATGCTTTATCTAACAACGCACTTATTGAGACTGAAATGGTATACACGCTTTGTAGATGATGTCTTTTTGTTGTGGGATGGCACTATTGAACAGCTGAATGACTTTATTGCATATCTGCATACTACTACTAGTTTCCTTAAATTTACACATAAATATTCTTATAATGACATTGATTTCTAGGATGTGAAGATTAGTAGAGGGGAACTACATACAATACACACAGGCCTTTATAGAAAGCCAGTTAGGAGAAATAACATCCTACATAATAGTAGCATGCACTCTCGACATGTAATGAAAAATATCTTGAAGGGGTAAGTCTTCAGAACAATGAGGCTTTTCACTGATGATGTTGATCTGGAAAGGGCACTATCAAATCTTAAAGTTGGATTCCTTAGTAGGGGCTACAAAGCTGCAGAGATAGATAGCTGTATCACAGAAGCCTGGAGAGAAAGGCAAAATAGATGCAGGCCATATTATTGAGAAGAGACTCCACTTGAAATAAATTCAAAACCAAATAGAGTGAAGCCTGGTGATTTTAGGGTCACCCTGCCATACTCCAGTGATATTAACATATGTGTGATATTGTGAAAGCTAATTGGAACATTCTAAGAACTGTAGATGAATTTGAAAACGTGATAGGTGAAATACTGTGCTTTTTGTTTAAGAACAACACATTCCTTAAAAGGCATCTGTGCTATAATCTAAATAAGAACCAAGGAATTCCTTCAGAAAGAACTGGTACACATAAATACAAAAATTGTAGTGCATGTAAATATGTATATACTGGTGAATCTTATCAACACCCTATATTGTACTTTAACATTGACTTTAATTTTTACGCTGATTGTAGGACAAAGAATGTGGTTTATTTCAGTTTCTGTAAGATATGTTATGCATACTACATTGGTAAAACCAATCGTATACTGAAAGACAGGATGCTTGAGCACTACAGGGATGTATGGAACACAAAAGAAACTAGTGCCTTGGCCCAACATGTTTTAAAAGAAGGAATGAATCATAGCTTTAGCTTTTTTGTGTTAGAAGTGTTAGTTGAAAGTATAAGAAGAGGAGACTTTAAAAACAAAACTGAAGTAGCAGAGCAAAATTGGATAATTAAACTTCAGGCAAACAGACCTCTGGGACTGAATGCCAAAGTCTCCCTAAAACCCTTCTTGAAAGAGAGACCTTTGAAGCATTAAAGTATGATGAAACACTAAACTGTTATTTTTAAGATAGTTTTTTAAAAACTTGTATGTGCTTGACAATGTGTCTTTAGTCTGTTAATTGATTTGTGATGTAATTAATTGATATGGTTTTAAAATGCTTCTGTTTTTTAAGAGAATGTATGTCTGATGAAGCGGTGAATACCGTAAAAGCGCTAACATAATACTTTTTATTTTTATTTTTCCTGCTGTGAGTAACTGAGGCTATTTCTTATTTATGTTCTGGCAATTTATAGTATTATACTACTTAGTGATTACAGGAAGGATATGATGTCATTGTATCTCCTGGTCACATGATGGGTTCTTAAAGTTTAAGAATCTAGGACTGTTCATTGTTTATGTTCTGATGAAGTTTGACATTTAGTAAGATGAAAGCTCTCAACTAATTACATTTTTTACTGAATTTTATTAAAAGGCTTTCAGATATTTTTTTTATATTTATTAATGCTGATGGATCTGCTGAGGTTTTTGATTTATTTGTGTGTTACAGAAGTATAAAAAATAAAGCAAAACAATAAATAGAATCATATGTGCCTAAAATATTCAAGCCACTGCATCTTTTACTTGTATTACTATTAACTATAGCCCCTCTTTTGTGATTATTCAAAAACTTCTTGGAGTATCTCCACATACTTCCAGTATAGTTGTAAGTTCTGTTAATAATTACAACATTTTTAGGGAATTTTTCAAGCCCCATAAGGGGGAACGCAGTGAGATAGGTAACCAGTCCTGTGGCGCATGATTCAAAAAATCCTTTTCAATAAACTTGTAAAGGTTAGGAAGTAAATCATAATGTACTCTGCTTGTTCTGTCTAGCAGAGGCAATATCATATTCATGAGAAACTGTTAAAGAGGAATTTTAATGGAATAAGTTTTAAAATATCAGTACAAACTGATTGGAGTACATAATTGTACAAGGTGGCTTCCTACTGAAACTGTGAGCTGCAACATAGTGGCACCTGAGTTCTAAGCCTATCAAACCAATGGACCAGAAAGGTGAGCAACTGTATAAATGCACTTGACTCTTCAAAGTGCAATGCAGTCATAAAAAATGCTGAATTGAAGAGAATAGAGAAACCATGAGACCACAGAGCACAAAGCACTAACATTACCTAAGTGATATACCAAGAATGTCCAGAAAAGCCACGACTGTACCAGAATCTCAATGGTGTGGGCATATCACAGACAAGCTTTTAATGTTATCATGCTTGACTATGCACAGAAATACAAGGTCCTAGTGTCTGAACATGTCAAAGGTTAAGTCTGATAAGGTTACAGATTTACCTGTGCATAGTCAGCAATATGGATGAGGAGGATCTCTATGTAGCTGCCCCCATGACAGTTTCATTGTTGCACCAAGATATGCAGAGAAGCTGCTGGGATACAGAACCTCAAAGAAAGGTAATGCCGAGCTCCTGATAATCATCTAAACCCATTACAAGGATCGTATAGGTGCTGCATTTGGAAATACATCAGGCAATATCCTGGCTGGTTTATCATGAAACAAATTCCCAGATAAGTGCAGCACATCAGGTCCACAAGTCATAATCATATCCGCAAACGCATGGTACTTGCTGCAACAACATTAAGTGAACTATTGAAGTTATACGGCTGTAACACAAGGAACATCCCTGCCAAATCATACACTAAACAGTGAGGTATGTATTCCAGCATGCCATGCACCATTTAGCCTCCAGCAAGCCAATGGACTATGAATTGTCCTACTCCAACCTCTGTATACTTCCCATTTATGGAATGGGAATTCCTGTTCTGCATCATTGGTTACATGTTGCAGATGTGACAGCATTGTTAAAACAACTAACAACAATACAGATAATCTATCGCTGTACCCTCTGTTATTGGTAAATGGCATGTTGCTGACACACACCACAGAGTGTGTAAGACAGCTTTACTCTGTATATATGTCAGAATGAACAACAACAAGAGATATGTAATATTACCTTGCACAGTGGTGAGCACCAAACTGGAAAATGGCTGCATCATTCTCTTTGAACTACTGCATGATATAGTAGAAAGTATAAAGCAAGTCTGCAAAAAGAATTTATAATAAATGATTTCATGAAGGCTGCTGTTAATAGAATTAAAAATACATTGCTCAGAACACAACATGTAAGCTTCCAGTTTAATTTATCCAGAAATCTGCAATGACAAATCTCTCCAGGCCACCAGCAGTAAATTTGGGAAAACCACTGTTTTACTAGCTGTGAAGGTTTGTTTGCACTTAAGTC
>NC_056735.1:1768594832-1768622332 GCF_019279795.1 Protopterus annectens | reverse complement strand
ATTGCAGTCCTCCTCTAGCTGATTGCATGTGGAACAGCTGTGGTGACATTCCCATAGCCAATTGCATGGAAACACAGTACAATATCTAGGAACATCATGTCGGTGTTTGCCCATGACAGTCGCTGTGAATGGAACCTGGATCTGTTGTTTGGTAAACAGCGTCACAGATGATATCTGAATATTCCTCAAACAACATAAACAGTGGAAAATAGCCTAATGACAGGAAGGTGATGTGCTATACATGACAACAGCATTTAAGTGTAGCTATGCTTCATTGAGACTACTGCCAATTTAACAGGTTGTGTGTGGTAATGGCTAGTCTGCATGTTTTAATAACTGACAAGACAATGCTCTATTTGTGAGGAAACCCCCATCTGTAGGGTCATCTGTGGACTGGTCAGTGTGTGGAACCATTTGTTTCTTGTGTTACTCACAGAACACACATATGTGAACTGCAGAAGCATAGTGTGAGGATTGCAGTCAGTACATGGTGATAGTGATGAGAGTTACTGCCATCACATCCCTGATTGGACATATGTCACATGACACAATGGTATGACAGTCACTGTCTGAGGTTATCACAGTGACATGCCAATAATGGGCCACTGTTCATAGCTGCCGTCACAAGTCATCTACGCTTTGTACCGATGTCATGCTGTATATATGCATGTGTTGTGCTCCCTCTGCAAATGTATGACATCTGTTTTGTTGGGTTGATGGTCATATCTATGCAAGCTGTTATAGGTACTCCTAAATGCTGTTGACTGTTACTATGCCATATCTGTGTTAAAACTGCAACACCATAGACTGTATGGGATTGGAGGTCCTGGCAGAACCACCTGTCCCACTTCAGCTGGCCATGGCACTGGGCACCAGCACATCTGGGGCCCAGCCTTGGACCTCCACCTCTGTTGGCTCTGCACCACCTTCTGGTGGAACTGCCACTGAGGATGGGGCTTGTCCCCCCTGGGAGCAGGTCCAGACAGGAACTTGTCAGCCATCGTACAGTCCAGGAAGTGGTGTGTAGGGGGCTCAATAAGGGGTTTTGAGGCCAGATACACCAGCTCAAGGGCAGAGTGTCACATTTAGAGGGTGAGCCCACCCCTTCTAGACAGTCCCCAGCACAGCCACCTTTGCAGCTCAGAAGGTGCAGTGGTGACTGGCCATGGGTGGGAACCTCCATCCCACTGTTTCCATTTGGGGGTTCATGGGCTTGTGACCGCCGAACACCCCTCTCCGTCCAAGGTGTATCCCCCCACATGTGTCATATACCGCACCTGTATGCTGTCTTGTCTGTCATCCTATCCAACCTATCCTCCACAAGCATACCTACTCTCCTTCCCCAACATCCCACTCTCACCTTACAAAAATGGAAACAAAAGGCCAATCTGTTCCCAGAACAACATTTGCCCCATACATAGCTATCCATTTCACACACGTGTCCACTGGACACATGTAACCTTTTTAATTTGCATCACAACATACTACTGTTGTCCTCACCCCTCTTTCAGGCACACGATTCTGGTATGCACATGACTCCTAAAGATTCCAAGTACACGTGATGCAGATGACCCCATTGTACACACGACACTACCGGTCCCTCTTTGGTTACCCCATTTAACTTTTTAATAATGATGATGTAGCACACAGCACCTTGCAAGAGTACTGCTAACACATCATGATTGGACAGCAACTGTTTTGTTAATGTAAATAAAATGCACAAAGTAATGTATTTGGCCAATGTACAAATGTTTGCGTGCATTAATGACACATTTCTGTCTGAGGGAGTCTTGATATTACATAGGACAACACCACTACATAATACAGAAGTTGCAGGTATTTTCCTTTTCATTCTTTTTTAATGCTTTGTTGTCACATGGTATGTTCTTGATATATATATATATATATATATATATATATATATATATATATATATATATATATATATATATATATATGTGCGTGTGTGTGTGTGTATCTATATCTGGACATAAACACACACACATACATCTACATGATGGAATACATTTCCTATACTGTTGAATGACTGTGCTAGATGATATGTTTATGATAACATCCTATGTCTGTATATCTGACATGGCTTAGTGGTAAATCGCATCGGCTGTGGTGTGTAGGGTCCTGGTTTCAAGCCTTGCAGAGGCCATTTATTTTGTTGCTGGGTAGAACAAGGGCCGTTGGATACGGAGTGATTAAGGCATTTTTATGCAGTTGTGAGCGGGTCTGCACGGGTTTGCGTGATGGTAAGCAGTGGTTAATTTTGGTTACAGTTCCTTACACTCAGTTACCTCCTTGATTGCTTAACCTGTGCAGGCAGTGCTTACCCCTGTGCAAACAGGCTGAAACCCTCTCACTGCTGCTTAAAAGTGCTTACTCCCACTTACCCCCACACTTGTTGTTGTTGTTGTTGTGTCTTTCGGCTTTTCCTGGTTAGGGGTCGCCACAGCGGAACTCTGGTCTGCTAATGATTGGTAGTTGATTTTTATGTGCTGAGTTACCAGCCCTGATGCACAGCCTTCAATGAAGGTACGCCCATTCACGCATGTCTCCATGCAGAAGATGCTCTAACTGAGAATCAAACCGGACAGCGTCTTACTGTGAGGAGACAACACTACCACAGCACCACCACCGCGGGTCATTGACCCCCACGCTAATTTCTTTAAAAGAAAAGAAGAAAGTGGTGAAAGGAAAGTGGTGAAAAAGGGGCACAAAGAGGGAAAGACAGTAGGCAAGGTAGCTAGGGATGTGCAGGAAGGGTGTAGGGAAGGTCCATAGCTGTCCATTTCTTCTACATTAACAGCTGTGCATATGCAATAAATTTGGCGGTACATTTGGACACTCACAACCCTGCAAGAGGGGTGAGGACAACAATAGTATGTTGTGATGCCAGTTAGAAATGATTCCACGTGTCCAGTGGACACATGTGCAAAATGGACAGCTATGTATGGGGCGTGCTTTGTTGCGGGAACAGATTGCCCTTTTTTTCTTTTATTTTAGGTGAGAGTGGGATGTTGGGGAAGGAGAGTAGGTATGATCAGAGAGGGTAGGTTGGGTAGGATGACAGACAAGACAAACAAGACGCATACAGGGACGGTATATGACACATGTGGGGGGGAACACCTTGGATGGGGATGGGTGTTTGGAAGTTGCAAGCCCATGAGCCCACAAATGGATACAGTGGGAATGAGGTCCCCACCCATGGGCAGTCACCACTGTACCTTCACAGCCCAAAAGGTGGCTGTGCTGGGGGCTGTATAGGAGGGACAGGCTCACTCTCTAGTTGCACCGCTCGGCCTTCAAGCTAGCATAGGTAGTCTCGAATCTCCCTGTCAAGCTCCCTATGCACCACTGCCCGGATCGTACCATGGGTGTGACAGGTTCCTGTCCACTCCCGCTCCCCAGAGGGGTGAGCCCCATCCCCTGTGGCTGTTCTATCCAAAGGTGGTGCAGGGTCAATAGATGACGAGGTCCCAGGCTGGGCCCCAGATATGCTGGTGACCAGTGTCATGGCCAGCTGAGGTGGGACAGGTGGGTTCACTGGGACCGTCCTTCCCAAATGAGCTATGTTGTAGCATGTTTAAGGCAGATATGGGTTAGTAATAGTCAACAGCATTCACGATTAGTTATAACAGCATGCATAGGTATTCCCATTACCCAGGGCACCAGATATAACATAGTTGCAGAGCAAGCAGAACACATGCATATATGGGTAAACAGTGGCCATTACAACAACATGCAGGTTTCATTGATGGCAACCGGACACCAATATGGGATTATTGTAACATGGCACATGCATAGAAACAGATGTGAATATTTATAAACCAATAGGACATATGTCCCAACAAAGGTTAGGAGTGTAGACATACCAAATAAGTTGTGTAAATCGGTTATGTTTGCACATATGGTAGGGGTGAGAGAGAGTTCAATTAACAACTAATAAATCCTTGCAGTTTTCACAACATTCATAGTCACTGCAGTGGTCTGTCCCTTACATGTATTATTACACTACCCAATGGCATTATATTGTACAATGGTATGTTTGTAGATTAGTATGTACAGGACCTGTGTCTTACGAACAGGCTTGACAAGATGCAGGTGTTAATGCAACATGTTTTGAGACTGCTAACTGCTGTCATACACTCTGGGTGAGATGTTGGGATGACAGGTATGTTTGCATGTACATTTTCTGACTATGTACAAGTCTGACTATCAGTTATATGTCATTTACAGCTGCCTACATTTCTTGGATCATCACACTAATTTGTCAGGGGAACAGGGCAAAAGGCAGGTGATGTGGGCCATTTATCAGGACATACTGGGCAGATTGGAACAGTTGAGGGGTATGAATATGCATACCACTTTCTATTTGAGCATTCTAGCATAATCTGTACAGTTGTTAAGTGTATATATGCATGCGGCTTTCTCACTGAACATTCTAACAAACTGTGTGCAGTTGTGTGGAATGATTATGCACACAACTCACTGGCACTCCTGAGATCCAGAGCCCTGCTGTGTATGACAAAAGCATTACAGCTAAGATCACTGTACACTATGCTATCAGGCAATTGTTGTGAGGCTTTGCAATGTATTTTGTCTAATATGACTGACCTGTTTGCACTTCTGACATTGTTATACAGCACTTTATACACATTTTATCTGCATACCACAGTGTGGGTAACACTGCTTACTACAACAGTACTATTTAATAACTGCAACAGTGCAACAACATATGACTGCAGAGTAAACAGAAGCAATGCATGGGTTGCACTTTTATTCGCAGCATATTACACAATTCTGTATACTGGTACAACACTTTCTGAGGCTCTTACATTTATTTGTTATGACAGTACCTGCAGGCTATTTACTAACCTGCCTCGTGGTGCATCCTTTGCAGCCTAGCATCGTAGGCTTGATGGTTCACAGCACACTCATCTGCAGCTGTCAGAGAAGTACAGTGATATTTAGCCATACCTATCCATAGTATACACAAGCTAGGCAATTATTAACTATGTAGTGGAAGGAGTACTTACTCAGTTCTGGGGCATTCTGCATCTGCCTTGCTTCCTGGATCCACTGTTCCAGGACATCCCCCCTCTGCCGCTTCAGGTCTGCATGATGGTGCCTGACCTGCTCACCAGTCCGGGGGATACCTGTGGTGCTAGTGAGGTCACGGGTGAGACTGGCCCAGGCCTCCATTTTGTACTGTGAGCCCTGGTACTGGCCCTGCAGTAGTCTCCTGTCATGGTGCTTTACCAGGAGCGATGCCATGAATTTGGACTCCTGGATGCCCCAGTGCTGCACTCTAAAGCGAGTGCCTTCTCCCACTCCAGCCATTCTGCCTGCAGGGGGATGCTACAACCAGTTATGAGCTGTATTCCCGCCTCTTCAGTTTAAGTAGGGCTGGATTCCCGCACTTTTCCGTAATTAGCTGGTTTCGAAAAGGCTAAGCTATGGGCACACCTGCTTATTTCAGGTTGGCACTGCTTAAAGAGGTGTATCTATGGGCATATTGTATTGGCTTCCCTACACATTGCTTACAATTACTTAGTTGGGCTGTGCTACAGTTAGCATTGCTTGATGGATATCTAGCATTATATTTGCCTTTTGTCAACGACGTCTTACTCATTACAGGTTATATACGTGTCTGGTATCCATCATTCATGTGTACATACACTGTATGGGGTCCTGGGGACTTTATATCTTTATTACAGTGAAACCTCAACTCTATGTTTACTGCAGTACTCCAATTCACATATTTATGGCCTGTGGCAGGTTATAGCACATTACACTGTACATAGATTCAGTTCACATATTTGATTTCCCTGTTGTGAGGATTAGTTTGCTGATACCTCCTTTATATGTATTGCTATCAGGGCATAGTGGTTTACTACTATGACTGTGATGTATAGGGTCCAGAGTTCTAGCCTTGCAGAGGCTGTTGGGTACAGAGTGATTAAGGCACTTTAAAGCAGTTGTGAGCAGGTTTGCGTGGAGCTAAGCAATGCTAACCACTGGATACAGTTTTTACACTCAGTAAGCCTATACATTGGTTCACCAGTGTGATACTCGCATACCGGTGCCCAAACAGGCTTATACCTGCTTGCTCCTGCACTTGCAAATGCACTGCATTTGGTATTTGCATCTGAGACTCACATCGCTGGGTGGGGGTGAGGTCTACAATAATACCTTCTGATGCCTATTACATCAGCTTACATGCCTACAGTGGGGTGTTGCGACGATGTGTTCGTAGGTGCTGTGTAGTGAGTTATGCAACAATATATATGGTCATACCATACTTAGCCATTTAAACTGGACTGTGTTGCGGTGGGACCCATATCGGGAATGGCTGCCCATTAGGCGTAAACATGCTGGTCGACTGTACAGAATTTGCGGCCTGGCCAGAGTTTGCTTCATACTATTGGTGTGTTCCTCTTACAATCTGCACCTGTCTGGCAAATACCTGGGAAGTGACACCATTAAATATAATTGGGTTTAGGACCCCACATCCTTCAGCCGAGTCATGCTAATGCATACCTACTATTCTATCAGTTTCTAAGGTTTAATTGGAATATGTGCTTTCTGTCCCTATCAGACCTCTCAAACAAGTGAGGACAAATTTCAACTGAATCAGGGACAAGTCAAGAAACACTCAGGGACAATCAGGGACACTTTTAAAATATTAGTGCTATTAACTTAAAACATTGACAAATCAGAACATGTGAATTAATACACATTTTCTGAAGTAAAAGGAGTTTATAACACTTAATTATTGTCATTATTTATTAAGTGTAATTCACCACCTTTCCTCCAAAAGTCATTAGTTTTAGGAGGGATTAAAAGGGACAGAGTTAAAATTTGAGTCAAAATCAGGGATGTCCCTGAAAATCACGGAAAGTTGAGAGGTATGGTCCCTATTTGTTCCCCCAATGGTTTATGTCCTGTCCAGTGGATTTGCTCTTAGGGATTGAGAGGTATGGGCATAAGCTCTGCCCATTTCGGAATATTACTTACATCACCAGGGCGGTCCTAATATGACAGCACCAGCCAACACCTGCACGCCTAGGCCCATAATTGCATACCCATAGTTCCCCCACCTGCCCCTCCTCTACAGCACTCATCTTTACTGTGGGTGCAGGTGGAGTATAACCACACCATTACACACTGCCCACTCTCCACGTGTCAAGACCCATGTCATACATTGTGTCGACCCATGAGTTATCAGGCTTGCACAACCTACTAATCTGTGTACGTCTACAGCCTGGTTTGATGACTCATGACAGGAACTGACTTTAATGATCAGTAATTTTTGGGGTGTCAACACAAGGGACATTGATGTCTTTGTTTCAAGATTAGACATGGCAGGTCTTTCCCACTGGTAGTATCCTGTCTGTGGTCTGGGAATCAGTGGTGTGTTTACTTTTAGTGTGAGTCTGTATTTTTGACTGGTCTAGCTGGGGGTGGGTGGGTTGATGCTACGTGTTACACGTTTGTTGATTGGACCCCTCACCCCCAAATGCACGGCCTGTGAACATATGTAATTCGTAACTACTGTATCATATCCTAGCTATATACATTATATTTACACACACACACACACACACACACACATATATATATATATATATATATATATATATATATATATATATATACACACACACACATTACTATATACAGATATATCTGTATATGTATGCATACATGTATATATTTATATATTGCTGTCTATATATATCTAACAACATATGGGTGTATGGGTGCCTGCATATGTATATATCTATATGTGGGTATGTATATGTGTTCTGTCTCTGTATGTATACATTTGTACTATGGAGAGGGAGAGGTATATCCCCATGCAGCTATGGGTAGATAAACACACACATACCTCTACATTTATACAGCTGCATCTGGTTATTCCATTCCTTGCCATGTAGATTACATTTTGCTGCAGTGGGACTCATAGCAGGTGTGGCTGCTCGTTGGGCGATGCCTCTGCCCAACGAACACTTTTGCTTACATCCCTGGGGCTGTCCATATAGACCCACATCAGCCAACAACTCCACACCTAGACCCATAACTAGCAACCCATAGTTCTCCCACCCTCACCTCCTCTACAGCACCCATCCTTACTCTGGGTGCTGGTCGGGTCTGAACACACCACTACATGCTGCCCACTCTCCACTTCTCGGGACCCATGTCACACGTTGTCTCGACTCATGGGTCATAAGGCTTTCCCACCCTTGTATTTCGGGTATGTACACACCCCGGCCAAAAAGGTCTGCATATCACCTTCTTTTGGTTATATGTCAATTTTTGGGGCGTCCCTCAAGGAACGCTCCTATCTGTCTTCCAAGATTCAATTTCATGGATGCACTGTGTACCCCCCCCCCCACGGTTGTATCCTGCCTGTGATCTGGGGAGTACTGGACTATTTACATTGTTTACGGGTTTGTGTGTATGTTTTCTCTGTCTGGCTGGGAAGTGGGGGAAGGTCATGCTACATGTGACATGTTTCTTGCTTGGGCCCCTCACTTCCATTGGCATAGCCTGTGAACATATGTCATTCTTGTGTTCTGTTTCCTATCATAGCTGTATATCTGTGTATATCTACGCATACACACACACCCACACATATATATATATATATATATATATATATATATATATAAGGCTTGGGTTGCCTGCCGCCTTTTCAGATGGCCAAAGTGGGACAATTGTTCATAGGTTCATAGGTTCATAGGTTCATACTAGGCTATCTGCCCTAGGGCATTTATAAGCCTAGCCAGAATGTGTTTGGCTTTCGCCACCCATTTTAAATTAATTTTGCTATGCCCTTTTTTTAAGGTTAGTATACTGTGCCTCTGTCTAACAGTGACACAGAAGTCATACCCAGGGTAAACCTACGATCACCCATCCACTCATCAAGATTCCTCTTGAAGAGAGTCAATGAGGGACTCTGCCTAATCTGGACTGGGATTTTATTCCAGAGTGAAGGGAGCCTCTGGGTTATGAATCTGCCCCTCCAGCATGTCCTATTTATTTCAGTGCTGAGGTTCAACATCACATTTTACAGGCCAAAACATACCCACGGCCAGTACAAGGGACAGAACTTCACTTTCTTGCCTAAATAAAAGCTTATTCTTGTAGCATTTTAGTTGCTTATTCTGTTTCTTATAACATTTAGGTGTTTCAGATACAGAATAACTGTTTTATGCAACTATTACATAAAATATAGGAAATAATTTTGCCCTAATATTTCAGGACAGTTTCCATTCTTACAATATTTTTGCAGGCCACAACTGCCCAAACAGGGACTGTCCCTCGCAAAGTGGAAGAGATGGTAACCTTATGTAAGGCAATGCATACCCCCTCACAGATGCACTTCAGCACACTTACTGGTGCTTATTTATGCTTAAACTTGCTTACTAGTGCCTTATTCATTATGTCACTGACACTTCGTTCCAGTTCACTTTTAATTGTTATTATGCAGGTTATACAGCAGACAGATGTTGAAATACGTTCATATACAGATTACCAATGGAAAATGGTATGTGCAGCAGTGGGATTCGGAACGGGAATGTCTGTTTGTTAGGCGGATGCTCTAACCACTACACTATTGTTGTGCTGCTTCATTTGCATATATACCCACATACCCATGACTCCTGGTTCCCCAAACACCCACCCCAGCACTACACTAACACAGCAGTCATCCATTCTCCAGTTGGATACACGGTGTATCCACACCACTACACATTGGCCACTCCCTACTCCTGTAGACCCATCCCATGGGTTGACTCACTCCATGTATCCTCAGACATCCCAAACTTTTAGTCCACAAATATTGGTGAAATGAGTGACCAATAGGACACTATTTGCAATTTATGGGTTGTCCCACCTGGGACACACATGTCTTTATTTCAAGATTAGACTCTATAGTTCATTACAATATTACTCCTGTTAACAGGACACTACAATAAATTAATATTTATGACTATGTGGTAATGCACACCTTACACATGAGAGCTAATAATGTACGAGGTCGGCGAAATTATTTTACAATTAGGACCGGTTTAGTGATTGGCATTGCCATAGCAGGCAGATCACAGGAATGATTCCATGTGTGAGAAAGTTCTCACATTTAATTTTTTGAGAACAGCACTAACTTCGGACATTGTACACACTTCTGTGTTTTAGCAGTTTTGTCCCTTCCCTCTTATGCACATACTATTATTCTATCTACTGTTGAGGTTTGTAGGGGCACTTTCATGTTATTTATGTCTGTGAAAGGAATGAATGTGCTACAGGGAATGTACTTCTACATATATATGTATGCATGTGTGTATGCATATATACTTATAACAAACTCGCTGACCTCCAGGAGGCGGGCCAATTAGAACCAGGTCATCCAACCCTGACATGCCTGGATCCATAATTTCATACCCATAGTTCCTCCACCCCACCCGAGTTCGACATACACGCAAACCATCCATTTTCCGGTTGCTATCACAGCCATGACACACCTCCACACATTGCCTTCTCCCCGGCATTAGGGGCCCTACATGTATGTTGTCCCAACCCATGTATTATCAGGCTCTCCCACCATTTAGTCCTTGAACATACCTGCCCTTGCTTGTGTAATGGTCGGAGGGCTAACCATCCTAGCAATTTTTGGGTAGTCCCACCAGGGACTACCTTGTGATTGTTTGTAAAGTAGACTTAGCAGATCAGCAGTGTTACTCCCACTGGTAGTATCCTGCCTGTGGTGTGAGTAGCAGTGCTTTGCTCACCCCTGCCCAGCTGGGTATGGAGTTGCTGTTGATTCCCTTCTCATTTTTTTTTTGTATGCTTTATTGTTACAACGTTCATTCTTCATATACATATATATATATATATATATATATATATATATATATATATATATATATATATATCTATGGGTTCATAGATTAGTACTAAGCTAACTGCCCTTGTGAGACATTTTAAGCCTAGCCAGTTATCCCTTGTGAGACTCAAACCCTACACCTTGTGTTTGTAAGGCAAACACCTTAACCATTAGGTCACCCTCCCAACTTATTATATATTTTTTATATATATCTGCACATACACATGCACATAACTCTACATAATTATATACATTTCTTATGCTGGGCATTGCTTACACCTGCACAAGCACGCTCAGACTTGCTTACTGGTACTTATATATGTTTACTACTGCTTATTTGTGCTTACACCTGCTTATTAGTGCCTTATTCATTATGACACTACCACTTTGATTGCTTGACATTAGTTAAACATTTCATGCGGTACTCCAGTTCACATTTACATGTTGTTATGTAGGTTATACAGCAAAACGACATTCCACATGGAAAATGATATGTGCTATAGTTGGCCTCGAACCGTGCATGCCTGCTCATTAGACGGATGCTCTAACCATTACACTATTGACGTTAACATTAATTCTGCATGTTTTTCTCTGTTTGGTTGATTTTGATGTGTAAGCTATGCTAAACAGGGGGCAGCAACATGCAAACACGCTGCGCTTGGCTTACACTTTCGATATTGAAGCAATACAAATGTAAAATAAGGACACGGGAAATCTAATTGTGAAAGTTCTAGGGACGTGGCTCAACATTCCACTACGTGCTTGTGTGTTTACTACTTTGATTTTATTTCAGTGTCCGTGGACACTCTTGTATGCTTAGCATGCATTTCAGTATCCACAGAACTGACTTAATTGCTTACTATTAGATGCGGGCTCTAATAGTAAGCATAGTAGGTTGTGCAACTGTGGGGGCAATTTTCCGCCTCCGTAGAGGACTTAAACACACCCCCTGCACTCGCACACGTTTCCTGTGCATGTCGAGGGTGCAGCGGCACACCCTCATAAATATTCATTTGGCGCTGCTGCACCATCTGTAATGAGGACGCTCGGCGCAAGGCTAAAACCGTCCTTGCACCGACCTTCATGAATCCCATGGTATATGTTTTTTTTCAGTATTTCCTCTTTCTGCTTACTGTGTGTAGCATGTTTTGGCCACAAAAGTAACTATTTGGTTGTTCCTAATATTGTAATGTCCTCCAGTGTACAATAATAATTTACTAGACTTGGAAAGGGCTTAATTTTCATGGCCTGCAGGTTTCAGAGAACCAACATTTCCTATCCTCCTGCACATATTTTCTATAGTCTAGCACTTTTCAAAGTTTCAGCACAGTTTCCAACATTTCTTAAAGTACTCACAGTTTTTCCTTAGTTATGTCATAAGTATGGAATTGTACAAACATGTTACATTTTGTTTGCACACTTGTACTTTTAATCAAATGTTCATTTCATGGTTATATTGTATCTTTTGGATAAAATGTATCCAAAAGCATTTTGGCTAGTTCATGTCTTTCAAAAGTTATGTCACAGAAAATGTCCCTTCTCAAATGTATAATGGATCTAATGCCTTGGATTTTGAAACCTATGGTAGGTTTTATTAATGTGTTGCATATTACATACCAACTTATACCAATATCCTTTTTTTATTTTATCAGAAAAAGTGCGTTTTTTATTTTTTTATGTCACCGAGTACTTTTGCTTCAATCCATGACTTTCTTTCTATATTGATGCTCTGCATTGCAGTTGATTGGTTTCCTATCATCCATTGAGTGGTGTTTTCTCTCTATGCTACCACAGTCTACCAAATTAAAAAATTACCAAATTAAAAAAAAATGCTGATCTCTGCTGCATCTGGGTTCTCCAAGACAGTTGACAGTAAATTTGAAACCATCACTACGGCTTCATAATCAATTTGCAAAGGAATCGTTTTTCTACCACATCGCTTCATGAAACACGGGACCAGATTCGAAAAGAGTTGTTCTCAGTGTAAGCATGCCCTTATTACAAAAGACCTGCTTTCAATGTAAGTGACTTACTTCAGTGAATAGGCTATCTTATAAACAGGCTTAAACCATGGGCCAGATTCTAAAACATCTGCTTTCAGCCTGCTCTCAATGTAGGGGGTCAGTTATACTGAGAGCAAGTCTTTTGGAATCGGGTCCACAGTTTCTTCTTCTGGTTCATTTTCCCCTAACACTTGCAACTTAATTATCAAGGAAACTATTTGAAATTTTACAAATAATTTAATTTTCATCACACATCCTTACCTCACTAGTAATTCTCAAACTATCATTCTCCTCCATCTTGAGGTTACATCTTCATTTATTCTGAGCTCAAAATGAATAGGAGAATTTTAACATTTATTTTCCAATTCACCAATTATTTATACAGACTTCAACCAATACATTCATACATTATTATATACCCATCATTTAACAAAGTTTTCTGTAATACACATAAACACACAGACACGTGTGTGTGCATGTGCGTGTGTGTTTGTGTGTGCGTGTGTGTGTGTGTGTGTCTGTGTGTGTGTGTGTGTGTGTGTGTGTGTGTGTGTGTGTGTGTATATCTATATATATATATATATATATAGAGAGAGAGAGAGAGAGAGATGCATCTATCTATCTATGTATTATACCATCTTTAATACATCATTCACCACTTCTGTACTAAATGCTTTCTCTATTCTTGTCCTCTGTTCCTTTGGTTATTTATTCACTTTCCATGTTTTTGTTTCCTTACTGTACCCTTTTACGTTACTGTTGTTCTCCTCCACATACTCTGTTACTACTTGCATTATTTTCTCCTACTCATACCATTTTTCAGCCATGCTCATCTCTTAGATTATACATGATGTTTTTCTCTCTACTTTATTTCCTTGGATAATAATGGTTTGATTTCCTCTTTTCTGCCTGTTTTAATTTGCATTAGACATTCTTCTTTTTACCCTACGCATCTTCTTACTATCTTCATGTACCTTATTAATTAATTGTCCATAGCCTTCCTTTTCATTTTGTTTTTAACCTTCTACAACATTCAGTATATAACATTATATCTCTTTTTCAACACTGTGTTCAGGCTATGTGGTGAGACATTTCCGTCTAGGTACATTTGGCTATGGACACATGGCTATAGTGAACTTCAGCTGTAAAGGCATATGGCTGTTACAAATTCACTGCTAACTCAGAGTAGCATGTAGCACTATGCCCAGAGCTTCAATATCCAAGTACATGGGGTCAAGGGAAGGGGTGTGTGTATATATGTTGCCCTTGGTGTACAGTGCATGCTTGTGTAACTATAATATGTAGAGATATTTTTGCTTTAGGCAATGTTCCTTAGATACTACAAAGGGGTTATCAGTCCACACACACCATTAATAAAGGCACTGTCCATTGTACACTGCACTTTCACTGCTACTGACATGCCTGTTGAGCATCCTGCTACTGATGAGTGCTGCCAAAATGCCCGCACTCTCTAGATGCTTGATGGCTAAGGCCATTATTTCTCCTATTCACTTGTTTTTTGAAGCTGTGGCACTGTGTGATTCTCCACACCTACAGTGAATTTGTGATAGACATATATCTTTGCAGCTGAATTTCATTTTAGTTATGTATCCCCAACTAAATGTGTCTTCATGGAGATGTCTCACCAGCTAATAGCCTAAACCCCTATCTGCCACTCTGCCCATACATTATAGTGCTCTTTCATTGGGAAGTTACCACAGTTGTTCCAGTTCTATTTTAAACCATTCATTTTCTTTTAAACCACTGTTCAAACATTTTATTCTATTCAAGGAACACAATATTGGGTTATCTATATTCTTTTTTTTCTATACACCTTTAATTTGTTTCTCTTTTAAATGCTTACTCAGTCTGCTATGGACGACATTTCATCATTATCTTCTTTATTAGCATCATTTCCACATTAACGTTTCTCTCCTGTTCCATATCCAATATATATCTAGTTGTCATATTGCAGTTTACTCCAATAACTTTCTCACCACCATTTTGCTTTTCTTGTGAATTTAAAAATAATATGACTTCATAAGTTAGCTTATTGTATCATCACTTCATGCTTATTTCAGTCTCTTTTGTATTATTAATAATTTCCTCTTCTTATTCAGAAATTAATTATTCCTGTGCACTGTCTAAATATTGTTTGCTCTTCCATATTTTGGACATAAATGTTGATAGTGTTGCTACGTATGTACCATTTCTCCAATGCTGTTGACATTTTCTTTATTATAGATGAAAATTATGTCTTGGTCCCCACAAAAGTAACATACTTTCAGAAAAGAAGAATGTCTGAATGTTCTAGTAAAACCTTACATATTAATTGCATTTTCAAGATGCAAAATTTGCATTGCACATATAAGTCTGCTCATGATTCCAATCCCCGGTCCATAAATCTATTGCATCTTTTTTGCTTTAATTATGATTTTGAAATACTTCATAAGAAACAATAATATATCCTCTGCTTCCAGCACATCCATCTTTAACTACTGGTAGGCGTAACCAGTGTGGGCACATCTACAAGGCCTCTGCATAACCACTGCAAATTTCCCTAGAGCTATTAGCATATAAGAAGGTTTTATTGTACCACCACAGGGTGGTCAATGTTACTAAATGCTTAACATTATCAACATGTGGGGAAGACTGAACAAAAATTATAACAATGAATATACAAACACATATATTCTACTAGAAAATGTGGTGTCAGCAATGCATTGTATAAACAGTCAGCATAATGTACTAATTAAAAAAATATTTTTTATTTAGAAAATGTTCCTGTATTCCAAGCATGGTTTTGGTACTAGGAAAAAGTCCCTGACAGAAAGTAAAAAATTGATTAGAATACAGACTGCTGATTTGGCAGTTATGAATAAATGCCAGTGTTCATCTGATTCTCATTGATTATTTAATTTTTTGCTAGCGTTTTGAGTATGAGAGGAGCAGTGTTGTGATTTTTACTATATGGGCATATAAGTAATACTGAGTAATTATTTAGTAATATTTTGTTATTCTTGACTATTATTTCTAGATATTCCAATAAGGGTTTACTAGCACAGGTCATATAATTATTTTACCTGACTAGGTAAGCTTATTTAAGGAAATGATTTGCATTGTTTATGTTATTCTGATGAAGTCCTTATACTGATTGCAGACAAGAACACTTAATAAACAGCTTATTTTATTCAGTTGCATGACTGTGGTTTTGTCAGCAACCTGCTTTTTTTTCTTTTACTTATTAATAGTTCAGTTGAACGGGCATGCCTTTGTTGAAGGTTGGGCGTCGGGCTGACAACTTGATAGCATATAAACCAACTGCCAATCATTAGCAGACTGGAGTTTCACTGTGGCGACCCCTAACCGGGAAAAGCCAAAAGACAAACAACAACAACAACAACATTGTAACTTTGCATTGTGGTTGCATTTTTTTCTATAAACAACATGCTTCTGAGCTTCACAGTTTATTCCATCTGACCATATTACTGTCTTTTGGTTTTGAATATATGTTCAACTTCTATTTTACTCGATTTTTGCAAATATAATCTTCCATAAGAAATACTTCCATGCATGACTCTCTTTACCTTTTTATAAATGCACCATCAGTGTATTAAAATGTTTACATATCTGTAGGCTATCATCACCTAATTCACTAAGATATGTTTCCATTCCCTTATCTTTCTTACAGATTCATAAAAATAGTGTCTCCTTTCCAAAGTATTTTCCTCAAGTAAAAACTTGCCAAACATCATTATAGTTTCTTGTAACAACTTAGGAAATTTCATACTACAGTCCAGTTTATTTCCCTTGATACATAAAGCAAATGTTGTTAAGTGAAAAATACTACCAAATTAATCAACTTCAATGCTTCTCATTTTATAAATTCATTATGTACTATTTCTCTTTTTATCAGATTAAAGTATTTTTCTCCAGAGGGTAGAAAAGGATAAAACAGCAACAACAACTCTGATATATTTTTTTCAGAGTGACCTGGTAAACTAAACATCCCTGATAAATACTTAAAATAAGCTAGAATTATTGTATTAAGTGAGGTCATTTTTATAATGTTGTTGTCTTTTTGGCTTTTCCTGGTTAGGGGTCGCCACAGTGGAACTCCGGTTAGTGAGTTTGTGCAGAAGAAGAGGATGAGAGACTGTGTCAAAGACTTTAGAGATGTCTAAGAAAAGACAGGAAATAAGTTTATTATTGTCTCTGGCAAGACAGACAGAATTAAGGAAGGACAGAAGAGCTGTAGTGGTGCTGTGTTTGGGACGAAAGCTGTGTTGAGTGGAAGTGAGTAGATTTTCTTGAAGTAGGTATTGCATTATTTGTTTGTGTATGCATTTTTCTAGAATTTTGGAGAGAGGTGAGAGTAGAGCAATGGGTCTAAAATTGGATATTTCAGTGGAGTTACCTCCTTTATGTATAGGAAGGGTGTAAAAATGTTTCAAAATAGTAGGAATAGTAGACTCAAAGATAGAGCAATTTATTAGTACGGAGACTGAAAGAGCAAAGGGATTGGCAGCGATCTGTAGGAAAGAAGAGCGGATATTGCCTACTGATGTGGAGCATGGTTTTAATTTGGACAGCTGAGATTTAATAAAGTTGATAGAAACAGGTTTTAAGGAGAAATTATTTGTAGAGTTATTTTTTGGAGGTGAGTCTGAGCTGTTCAGATTATTTCTATGAATAGCTAGGTTGGGGATGGGGTTGGGTAGTTGGGATATTGAGTCAATAAAATAAGAGTTGAAGATGGTGGCAATTTCCTTATGTGTTTTGTCAGTGCATGGATTTGGACAGCTTGGGGAACCTGGGTGTAATATTTGGTTTACTGAGTTCCAGAACTTTTTGGGATTAGATTTAAAGGTTGAGGGTGGGTTATAATAGAATTGTTTCTTGTCTGTATTTATATGACTTTTGGCCAAGTTTCTAAGTTCTCTGTATTTCTGGAAGTCAGGTTGGAACTTTGTTTTTGTCCAGGTTTTCCATGCTATATCCTTATTTTTTAGCAAGGTACGGGTGTTTTTTGTCAACCATGGAACTATGTTAGACTTTATACGAACTGTTCGAAGAGGGGCAAGAGAATTAAGAATATTTAAGAATGTAGAGTTAAAGGACTGGACTGCTTCTTCTAAGGGAAGTTGTTGTAAGAAATTCCAGTTCACTTCAGAAAGGAGAGATTTGAAGATTTCTGGGTTAAAGTTTGTTAACTTACAGCATGTTATAAACCTATGAGGTTTAGCATGGTGGGGTGAGTATCTGAGGACTTTTGTTGGGCAGTGATCGCTTAGTGGGCTTGGTAGAGTTTCAGGGTTGTGGTATTTAGAAGGGTGAGAGACTAAAATCCAGTCAATGAGACTAGTGGCTGTATGAGAATTACTGATATGGATGGGGTCAGTGATAAGATGAGTAAATCCATGGAGATTTATGTGTGAAGAAGGGTTAGGAGAGCAAAATGATAGCCAATTTAAGCAAGTATATTTTCTAGAAGGGGAATGTTATCCTCTGGTGGAATGTAGATTTCCACTATAGTGATAGTGGAATGGTTATTAAGTTTTAGATTGACTGATAAAATTTCAGCTGGGGGAAAGGTGAAATAGGTGATTTTAGATTTGAAATAGTAAGGAGGTTGGTATGAAAGATAGCAACACCACCTCCTTTCCTCTTTTGTTGATCTAGTAACCAGGAGGGAGAAAGTCTCTCTCTGAGTGTTAGGATTTTAGCCAAGTTTCAGTTAGTACTAGGATATCCGGAGTATGGTGGGAGATCCAGGCATGTAGTTCACTTACTTTGTTTAAAATGCTTCTAGTATGAAGGAGATCTATCTGTTAGGGGGAGTACTGATATTAGAGTTAGAAGGTTAGAAGTGGGGAGTGCGGGGCCAGGATTAGGATGAATGTCACCCTAAAGATGTCATAAATATCTACTACAATGAAGGTATATCTTACATTTTTGTTTTCAATTAATCAACCACTTTCCCCATGTTTTTCAGTATCATCTCTTGTTTTCATATTCTTCCCATAACATATTTATCTCCTGCTGAACCATATGCTTTATTCTTATTTGACAGGTAAATATTTTTATCCCTTTCCCTAACGTTATTATGTTTCTGATTTCCCTAAGTACACTAGTAATAGCAGTATAGTCCTGAGAATATATAGAATTATCTATTTTGTTGCACTTGTTAATACATTTGTCTTTATTTACATAAATGTAAATTCTCTAAATTACATACATCAATACATTTTACATCTGTCCTTAATTTGCATTTTTCATTTTCTTAAACTCGTATTAAAATCACCCTTACAAATAATTTTCATATTTTCCTGTAGAAAAGTTTTCCATCTTTATGATAGTTCTACCAGACAGGGTTGCTTATCACACACACACACACACACACACACACACACACACACACACACACACACACACACACACACACACACACACACATATACAGACACCATTCTTCCATCTCCTTGTTATTTTTCACATCCGCTATAACATATCTTCTTGGCCATACAAAAGTAATGCTGATCAGTTTTATGATTTTCTTGATAATCTTCACTACTTTTACAAACAAAGCATCTTTTCCATTTTCATGAAAGTACATTTTGACCACAAATAGCTTCAGTTTCTTCAGTTTGAGTTTTCTGTACATTACATGTATCAAACATAATACATTGCATGCAATTTTATTAATCCATTTTGCTGCTAATAACTTTCTAATCTGAGATTTTACACTGATATCACATTTAATCATACAGCAGTTAAATTATCTATTCGTATTCATTCTCTTACCCCAGGATTTAATAAAATCCATGTAGGCACAGTATAGAGCGTACATGGAATGTTACTGTGTCTGTGTACACGGTTCCCCCTCAGCAGCGCACCATGCATATTAATGATGGTGCATTGCAGAGGGAAAGCTGAGGAACATGGTTATTGAATCAGTGCAGGGAGTGGTGTAGTGATAACCGTGTCCACAGAGGAGCAAGAGACTCCCTGCACTGTGGTAGTGTGTTATTATTTATTTGTTTTTTTTTTTTTAAAAGCATGTTTGCGCACTGCAGCGTGGAACACAGCAATGCTAAGTAGTACCCACAGATAAGACAGCAGGCACCTGCCAGACATCTAAAAATAGAAAATGAATGTTATTAATTATTTATTTAAATGGGATGTTTAAGCCTATCTAAGCATGTGTGCATACCACTGTGAGGAACTCAGCACTGCTTATATGTAGTTCAGTGGTATATGTGAAGGTATATTAGATTTCTTAATATACACATAGCTAAATGGGTAGAGTGATGGCTTCATGTGGAGTATGTACAGGGTTTAAATACAGGGAAGAAAAATTAGTATTTAATTTTAATATACAAATTTTGAAGACTAATTTAGTATATGGCTCCAGAGCGCACTGCTAAGCTCTGCTTAGACCTGCTAAAACTGCTAAATGCCACATAAACAGGATAGCTGCCGATATTTATGTGCTGCCCAACTCTGCTTGTCTGGTTTGCGTGCTGCTAAGCTCCACTACGACTACGGTTCTACAAGTTTTCGTGCATCTCAGCTCAGCTGCGCTGGATTGCATGGTGCTAAGCAACACGGCTCTTTTTTGAATGTTATCCAATGACATGTAAAAGCGGGAAAACAGCCTATATTAAGCCCAACAGGCAGGAATACAGCATAATCCATTGGAGGTCTTCCTCTGATGGGTGCTATGGCTGGTGTTGGTGAAGGTTTGCACTTTTGGGTGCAGTGTTGGGGCATTCTGGAGTCCAGGGTCATGGTTGGACTCCTAGTTTAAAACCATGATGACCGTCTGCTGCAAGGAGGTTTCCAGGGCTCAGAGTTTAAGGCATAGGCCTTGGACTGACTGTCCAGAGAATTGACCAATGTTACTGGTGTCCCCCGTGCAGGTGAGCAGTGTTGTCACCACCATGATGACCTGAAACGAAGAAAGGGGGAACTCTTGGACACCTCGGTCCAAGAAGCTCTGGCAGCAAATGCCCCACAAATATGCAAGTAATTTTACCTCTGTTTCACCAATATCTAATCTGAATGTCTGCAAAACTGGTATGCATAATGGTGTGCTTCTCTCCCAACAGCTGCAGAAGAGCGGGCTTGCAATGTAGAGACTCACTCTGGGCACGTGGCCAGGTTGCACCATGAGTGTGGTGAGTATGGGTGTATTATATTAACTGTAGTGAAATAAGCAAGAAAGGGTAAAGCATTAACTGCATAAAAGCATATACAATAAAGGCTGTAGTACAATAAATGTGGAATTAGACGGTATTGCAAGAAATGAATAATGCCAACTGTTGTGCAATGAAAACATGAAAAAATACCAGTAACAGCATTAAAGTATATACAATAAAGTATGTAATACAATAAATGTGGAATTAGAGCTGTATTGCAAGAAATAAATAATGCCAACTGTTCTGCAATAAAACATGAAACAATATCAATACCACCAAGGAAATTGTGTACATCAGGATTGTGTTGTTGTAACCATTGCAGTAGAGCTGTATGCATGCAGGCTGTAAGGTAAGGTGCTGCAGTTAAGTATAACACTGTAATAGCTATAGAATGCAAATCTAATGGCTGCCAGTTGTTTTGTTTAACTCATATAGTACTGTTCAAGGGTGTCTCTAGGCCAATATTGTTCACATAATGCTCTGTCATCCACAAACATCAGGTAATCAAGGTATATGGGTAAGGTAGCCCACTCCATGAACTGATATTGTTTGTTGACTTCACAGATATTTCAAACCACTAACAATAAATTGTGTATACCAGCATTGTTTATACTGATATACAGTGTACGTACTATCTGTGTTATGCTTGTATTTCATGCATGTGTGTTCTACTGTTACTGCAGTCTAGTATAGCACTGTAGTAGTACTGCCAGGTCATATTTTGGCTTCAGGTAAGCTCTAGGCAAATATCAGTCAGTCAGTCAGAAATCAGCAGTGACTCAGCAGCTCAGTTTGTTAAATGCTGTGTATACAGTACATTTTGCCTCACACAGACCAGGGTTTGAATCCAGTGCTGTGTAGCACTACATATTACAGTAGCAGTCAAGTAATGCTCACATATTCTCTCTCTACAGGAACCACAGGTAAAAGGGTAGCCCATATTATAGATAACTGTGTGTTTAGATTTCCCAGACTATTAAAATCATTAGCAAGAATGCGAAAAATCGGCAATGTGCAGTCAGAAATAATATATGTAATCCTGGTATGGCTGTGTGCCTGGAGTGTCTGTTAAAAGTTGCTGCAGTTGATTAATATATTCCATGCAGATATCCACTGCACTCACTGCTATTGGGTTCTGTTCCCATGCCTGCCAACCAAGGCATGACTGCTGTTTAGTGTCTGTATTGTACTGTATACATATATGTCTTTCAAGTGTCATGATTTCACGTTATGTAATTAATAGTGTGGAATCTGCCTGTTACAGGAATACCATGGCAATGAGTTCCTAGATTGCAAAGTATCACCATTTCAGCCCACAGAACACCTTGATAGTTATATAGGTCCACCTGATGTGCAAGTGTTCTGTGTAGGTGTGTACCCCCAGTTGTTAATGTTTGGCCCATACTGTCCCATGCATATAGCTTAAGAGGTATGTATGTGCTGCATCAGCTACAGGAGACTTGTACTTACTGTACACATAAAGAAAATACAGACCCATAGAGTACATAGTAGTACTTTTGTCAAGGAAGTAAGCAGCAATGTTACTAATGGACAGATTTTCTCTCTCTCTCCTTGCCCCTTATTTTCATTTATGTATTACTGTTATTCATTGGTTAGGGTTTACTATTAACATATGTTGTTACATTAACTGTTTTTTGGGGCATGTGTTTTATTATTGTTATGTATTATAATGGATGCATATTAACATATCTTGTTAAATTACCTATTTTGCTGGCATTATGCTGTAGCTGTTACTGGCATGCTGTCATATTGACTATTCAATTATTTATTGCGGTGTTTCACATAATATGCATTGATATGTAATTGCGTTATTTCCAATGTTCTGCCATGCTGTTATTACTAGCAATGTTTTGTTAATAACTAACCTATACTTATTGCTCTAACTTCATTACCACAGCACGTTGGGGTAGGCCAGTTTCTGATGATCCACCTACCTTGCCTCAACTGGCCGTGGTACCAGGTCCTAGCACATCTGGGACCCAGGTCTGTGGTGCTTCCTCCACTACCCATGCATCACCTGCAGCATCAGGTGGAACTGCCTCAGGGGACAGGGCCCAGCCTCCCTCTGGAGTGGTGGCAGAGGGGCTGCAGTCACCCAGGATCAACTGCTGGTCATTGTGTGCAGGATTGTTCACCAGAGTTATAGATGCTGCCTGAACCAGATTGGGAGCATGTTGGCTGACCTGGTGGGACAAACTCACCCTGGCACCCAGCCTCGTTGTCTGCAGGCATGTGCGACTTGGATTCCACAATACCCTCCATGTCCAAGGTGTTTACCTCCCTTTTGTGTCACACACCTCCCATGTCTGCTATCTTGTCTGTCTGCAAATGCATCTTCTCCTACCCAGCTTACCTCCCCACATGTACCTATGTCCCTACCCCTACATTCCACTCTCACCTTATCAAAAAAAAAAAAAATGGGCACCTGTCCCTAAACAAAATATCATTCCATACATAGCTTTCCATGTCACACACTTGTCCACTGGACACCACTAATCTGGTCTACTGGGCTTGACAACATAGTTGAATTGCTCTCACTCCTCTCTCTGGGGTTTGAGAGTCCAAATTCATTTACAAAATCTGTCAAAATGCACAGCTATTACTGTACAAGATATGGATAGCTATGGTTCTTTCCTACACCCTTCCTGCACATCCCTATCTGCCTTTCACTGTGTTTTTCACCCAGCTTGCCCCCATTTCACCACTTTCCTATCACCCCGTTTTTCTTTTCTTTATATTTTGTAGTGTGGATTTGCGCGGAGCTAACCTCGCCGCTTTGCTTATCTAAGCTTAAATGAGCTTTAATGATTAAATGTGTTTATGACATTGTTAGACACATGTACAAAAGAAACACCTCTGCCAAGTTTCGGACTTGGGCCACTCTCACCTATAGCCCACTGCATTAACTCACCTCGCCACAGAGATCTTACTTAAAACAGGTGTTTCCAGCAAAACATACTGACTGCAACTTACAGTCATTAGGCATGTAACTGAAATAGAAACTAATGGGAAAAATGGGAGTGTGCCTCGGACTCTGGTGCAATAATACACCAGCAGACAGCCAAAGACATAATAATGGATGTATGTGAGGCCTAGATGTGCCCTGTTATCAGCAACTTCTGGAAAGATACCTGGCAGCAATGGCAAAGTACATGTACAACTGGGACCCTGGTGCAGACATATAGCCATATAAAGCCATGCACATACTGATGGATATAGAAGTTTGTCACAGCATGTGTATGTGCACATATATCTTGCAAATACACATGCTTTTGCAGTGACTCAGTAGTGCAGCCTGTTAAATGCCTTGCATGCAGTACATTTTGCCACACACAGTTCTGGGTTCAAATCCAGTTTTGTGTTTCAGTTCAATTACATTATGGTGAAAACAGCAGTAATAACTGAGTCATGCAATCCTAATCCACACAGGTTGCTGCTAGTTAATGAACTGCTGCCCAGTTTTGCTGTCAAGTCAGAGGCCTGCAGGTAGGGACCCACTGCGCATATTCATATAGCCTAACTATATGTTGCCTACTACTCTGTTATCGACACCATTGCATAACAGATGTACCTTATTCACATGCCTTGATCAGACTGTAAAGGGTACCCTTACCCTGGCTCTGCCATAATGACAGGGCTAATACAGCTGCCATATTTACATGTAGATCTTGCTGTCCTCAAAATTGTCCACACTCCCCCCATGTGCGCTAGGCTGCATCATCTGCAGTCTGTAACATGCACAGCTGTATGTAAAGGTAGCCACTACAGACATGCCATACCTCTCAACCCCCTAGAACAAGGGCTCCAGATATGGCCATATGTAAAGGGTGGGGGCTAAGGCCCACAGATAGGGACATGTGTAACAGTTTGCCCCTACAATGGGAGTAGGTTGATAGACTAACAGCTATTGCATTGGCATGCATATTCTGACAGGTATGAAGTCTGACACACAAGTGTGTCTCTTACCTTACTGACCTCAACACGCAATGTTTGCCAGTGAACTGTCAGATGTCCACAATGTCATGGGACACTGACCACACATATGAAGTGAAACTGTGGACATACTCCATAAATCTCTATATTTGAAAGTTATGGTACCTCCTCTGTGATGCTGTACTCTCCACACATCAGTAATGCCCATCTTAACAACTAAGAAAGGGGCCCATTTCTTCATGAAGGCCTGTTGGGATGTCATTTGCCAATGATACTGCAATTCAGCTGTTTTGGTTGCAATTAGCAATTCTAAGCCACAGATTGGTGCAGAGGCAATTACCTGCTAATGAGCAGTACCTTAAAAAGGCAAGCAGCTGCTTATGGGGAACAGGTCTGTATGAGACTTAACTCACATGGAGAGCATATTTCCAAAAGATTACCAGAAGCATAGTTCAAACAAGGAGTATTGCAGTCCACAAGGTATGTAATGGAGTTGTCCATATAACAGGATGTGGATGGGAAGATGGAGGTATGGGGAATAGAGGTTACAACAGTAAGCCTGTCTTATATCTATGGTAATAACATGTCAGTGATACTCTGCTGTCCTATACCTACAGGCATGCCTCTCAACTGTCTCTGATTTTCAATTACATCTCAGATCTGTCCCGGTCAATCCCTCCTACAACATTTGGCTGTTGTAGGAAAGCTAGTGGATTACACATAATACATCATGACAATGAGCAAGAGTATACACTCCTGTAATGTCAAATGATGCACTGTAATGTACCTCCCTGATTCAGTCACTGCCTCACATACATAGCCCTGAATGTCCCTGATGTGCTCTGGCTGAGTCCCCATTTTTGTTGACATATGCCCCTGTTTGGTTGACAGCTATGCCTAACATACTTGTCAACCTCTTACAGCACGAAAGCAGGACAAAGCCATAATGTATGGGGGGCCAAGGCCTAAACACAGTGACAGTGTTTAAATATTTGTTGGAGATCCACAAGTTTGTGTGAAACTGACCAAAACTATGAGACAAACATCCTGACATTCTGCAAACATCTGTATAGTTGAGAGATGTGATGCCTACAGAGAGCAGATACTACAGCAGATTTGCATTGTTTTCTGTCATTGTGGCACACTGATGTTGCTGGACTGTCCCCATATAGTTGTTGTAATAGCTCACTGTTAATTGTCTGTCAGTAGCCATACTTCTCAACCTCTTAGTGCTAAAAATCTGGACAACGCCTGACAAAATGGGGGGACAAAGGCCCAAAAATAGGGACAGATTTTAAATATTGCTCTTATAAACTTAGAAAGTTGCTAGAATAACAGGATTTGTGTTAACAAGCATTTTCTAAAAGGTATGAGTCAGAAACTCAAATGTGTGTAATTATTTAGTGATTTCAATCCTCAGATCATCTCAGTGATTTGCCAGAAAATCACAAATTATATGAGGAACAGACCAAAAATATGAGGCAAAAATCTGGACATTCTGTGAAAACCTGTACAGTTGAGAGGTACATATCAGTGGGAGTTTGCCCGTAGGTGACACAGTGCAGTAGACCGCAGTGCTGGGTGTTGAAAGATACAGCAGAATCTGTCATGGCACATAGGGACATATCCCAGTATTGCTACTACCTTGGTGGTAGCAAAACACGTGATTCCAGACTGTGGGGTATGATGTGTGAAGGAGCCGTGGATACTGCAGGCCATTATGGTTGTGCTGGATCTGTACATAGTGGATGTCCACATATTTGGTCCTGTAATGTGTTCCCTTTTGTTGTCTTTCAGGAACCATGTACCATAGGAGACATGCACCTTTCACAGATGTGGAGAATGACATAATAGCAGATGGACTGAGGCAGCACCATCAGATCTTGTTGTCCAGGGGAGCCATAATCGGGAGCAGGAGGCAGCATTGTGGCTAGACCTTGTGCGGGATGTCAATCAGCTTGGACAACAGGATAGGACCTATGAGCAGGTCCAACACCGGGCCACAGACATGCTGAATGCTGCCTGAAGAAGGGTAGCTGCTGTTGCCAGGGATTGTGCCACCACCAGTGGAGGGCCTGCAACAGGACATTCACTACAGCCACAGAGGAATTCCTGGTGAACCTAGGAACACTTGACAGCTCCCAGGCATCCATCACACCATACATTGTGGAGGTGGGTGCCACAGTGTCCACAGCAGAGTGGCATCCAGGTATGTGTACTGTGTTCACCAGTTTAATACTGTATCAGTCATTGTGGCAAGCTGTAAATAGCTGTACATGGGTGTTAGGTCTATCTGCATAGGGGGGGGGGTAGGATTTATGCTCATTTGTGCACACATACTCAGAATGTCAGCAATATAGCCAGTATCACAATAGCTGCTGTACATGTGGATATATGCACATATTACCTTGTAGTGCTGCTTACTTTGGTGGTGCTGACAAT